>NC_057794.1:348136314-348315247 GCF_018294505.1 Triticum aestivum
TGGCGAAACCGTTGTCTGTTCTGATGACGTGTCTTCAACCGGAGAGACCGAGTCACTGTATCGGCTGCAGGATGGCCGGATTAGTGGTGGTTCCAATGGCGACAGTATTTCGGACCCCCTTGATCTGCCGAGTTGGGTTGCGGTCTTCATGGCCGGTACACAAGCAGTGCAGCACTCTTCCAACGCCGCGGCAATGATCTCTGGTTCAGCAACAGCAACACCAGCAGGAGCAGGGGGCTCTGCGCCGCCTCTAGCTCAGGTTTTGTCTGACTTGTTCGACGCTTTGGCAATGTTGCTGGCAGCAGAGTGGACATGGCAAATCGGGATCATCACAATGCAGAGATTGCAAAGGTGAAGGATCAGATAGCTCAAGCTAAAGTGGACCTCGCAGCGGAGAACACCAGGTTGGCTACGGAGTGGGCCGAGTTAGAGGTTCAGGCTTACCAGCTTAGGCTGGATCAGAGTGCATCAGATGATCTCATGAGGAGAAGATACCGGTCACACCTTCCGCCGGTCTTTGAGTCAAGGAATTCTTTAACACGCCACGGGAAGGTACCAGCAACCAGCTAGTAGTAAACCGGGCGGAGGCACCTAGGACCGAGGCACCGGTTCAGTCGCGTGTGGTGGTTCCGCCGCTTCAGCCTTGTCAGAACAATGTGCCATCACGACATGTCTCAACACCTCTGGGTCATTACTCTAACCCGTTGGATAACATCATTGCCGCCACTTCACGATTGGCATCTCTCCTGATTGATGGTGAGTCCCCAGTAGCAGTTGAAACACGACAGGCTAGGGAGATCCTTCAGACGGCTTTGACTCAGCAGTTAGCTTATTCATATAGCTGCGAAAGGATTCATTCTACTCCCCGACCAAGCCGGAGCTACAGCAGGCATATCGATGAACCAGACATATCAAGCATTGCGCGGAATCGTAATCCACCCCATGGCAATAACCCGACGGGGGGCGGTGGCAATGCTCAGGATGTAGTGGATCACGCTAGGGCACGCCGAGAGGCTGAGTTAGCGGCACAGCATGAGGCTCCGGTTCTTCAACTCACTTCGGTTCGTCAGTTCACTCCGGTTCATCTGACAACATCGGTAGAGCCATGGGTTACCTCCAGTTCTTTGGGAGTGTCATGTCTTGTCCCCGCATTACGCAATGTGCGACTGCCCAAGGATTTCAAAGGTCCGCGCAAAGTGCCGAATTACACCGCCGATTTATCCCCCGAGTCATGGGTGGAAAGCTATGAGATGGCAATGGAGATGCTGGATGTGGATGAAGCGGCGTGTGCCAAATACTTTACCATGATGTTAGAGGGAATAGCTCACACATGGTTGAAAAATCTACTAGCCAACTCTATTAGATCGTGGGCCGAGTTAAGGGCCCGCTTTATCCAGAATTTTAAGGATACATGCAAGCAGCCCATGTCAATCGTAGATTTAGCCGCATGTGTCCAGGAGGAAGGAGAATCAACAACCCACTGGGTGCGCCGGGTTTCAGAGATTTTACATTCATCATATCGCATCAATGCTGACACAGCCGTTTTAACATTGCAAGACAATTGCCGTTTTGCACCTTCGAAGCTAAAATTGGGACGTCTCAAACGCCATTGTAATGATAGGGGAACACTTATGGCGGCTCTGGTGAAGTATGCCAACTCTGATAGTAGCAAGGACCCCGAGTCTGAGGATGACAAGACAGGGAAGGGAAAGAAGAGCGGCATCACCAAAGGGCAGTAACATAACCCAGCGGGTCATGGGAACAATGGTAAACATAAGGAGGATAATAGTTTGGACTTTGTGGCTAACACCAACGCGCAGGATAACGGTCAGCGACGTTAGGGTAAACCGCCCCAGCGGGGTGGAGGGTCAGGCCCCAATCTGGAGCGCCTGTTAAATCAGCCTTGCCCAAAGCATGGATCAAAGGAGAGACCCGCTACACATCTTTGGAAGGATTGCTTCATTATGCGAGAGTTCAACAATTCAAATCTTTTTCAATATGATAATGGACCGCCCGGCGGTTCAGGAGGCGGTTTCCATGGGCCGGGTTATGGTGGTGGCAATTCCGGTTCAGGATTCCATGGCAACCAAACCAGACATGGCAATCAGAATAGCCAGGGCAATCAGGGAGGTTACAACCATCAAGGGTATCAACAACAGCAGCAGTCGGGTTATCAGAGCAATCTGAAGCAGTTGAATAGTGGGTAGTATCATGTCTTCACCACTAGCTTATGTAAGCGTGATCAGAAGCTTCATAAGAGAGCCATGAACTCCATTGAACCGGCAGTACCTCGTTATCTGCGCTAGTCTGAGCAGCCCATCATGTGGAGTCGAGAGGATCATCCACCCCGGGTTGACAATCCGGGTCATCTAGCATTGGTAGTGGCACCTTAGGTTGGGGGGTATAAATTTACCAAAGTGCTTATGGATGGAGGAAGCAGTACCAATATCCTTTACTATGAAACCTTTCGTCGCATGGGGTTGACAGATAAGAATCTTAAACCATCGAATATCGTGTTTCATGGTGTGGTGCCTGGTAAATCGGCGTACCCAGTTGGCAAGATAGCTCTGGAAGTTGCTTTTGGAGATGATCATGATTCCAGATCAGAGGTGTTGACTTTTGAAGTGGTGAAAATCAAGAGTCCATATCATGCCCTGTTCGGACGTCCGGCTTATGCTAAGTTCATGGCAAGGCCCTGTTATGTTTATTTGCCTCTTAAGATGCCATGTCATAAGGGGACCATCATGGTGCATGGGAGTCGGAAGATTGCTTTGGAATGTGAAGAAGGCGATGCAGCTTATGCTGAGTCGGTTTGTGCCACGGAGGAGCTGAAATTTAATAAAGACAATGTTGATCCGGAAGATATGACTTCTCTGAAAGAGCCAACTACTGAGCATGATCCTACACTGAAGTTTAAATCGGCTGAGGAGACTAACTGGTTGACTTTGTTCCTGGCGATTCATCCAAACAATTCAGCATCAGCGCTAACCTGGATCCAAAATAGGAAAGCATGCTCATCGAGTTCATCCGTGAGAACCGGGACATTTTTGCATGGAAGCCTTCTAACATGCCAGGTGTATCGGGGGAACTCGCGGAGCACACTCTTAATATAGATCCTAAGTTTAGACCGGTCAGATAGTTTCTCCGTCGCTTCAACGAAGAGAGGCGTAAAGCTATTGGTGAAGAGGTAGCCCGGCTTTTGGCAGCAGGGTTTATCGTGGAGGTCGTTCACCCTGAGTGGCTAGCTAATCCGGTGCTGGTGCTTAAGAAAAATGGAACTTGGCGGATGTGTGTGGATTACACAGACCTAAACAAGGCATGTCCAGCCGACCCCTTTGCTCTCCCTCGTATCGATCAAATTATTGATGCTACAGCAGGTTGTGACCGTTTGAGTTTTCTGGATGCTTATTCTGGTTATCATCAGATCAAAATGGCAGTTAAGGACCAGGAGAAGATATCCTTCATAACTCCCTTTGGAGCCTTCTGCTATGTATCTATGCCTTTTGGGCTTAAGAGTGCACATGCAACTTATCAGCGTTGCGTCCAGAATTGCCTGCACAAACAGATTGGGCGCAATGTTCATGCATATCTAGATGATATTGTGGTGAAGTCCAGAAAGGAGAAAACATTGATAGGGGACTTGAAGAAACTTTTGATAATCTCCGGGTTTATAAAATGATGCTTAATCTGGCCAAATGTGTCTTTGGTGTGCCGACAGGCAAGCTCTTGGGATTTCTAGTGTCTAACAGGGGCATTGAAGCTAATCCGGAGAAGATCACAACTATCACATCCCTGTCTAAACCGGCATGTATCAATGATGTGCAGCATTTGGCAGGCCGGATTGCGGCCCTCAGCCGGTTTATCAGTCACCTTGGGGAGAAGGCTATCCCTTTGTATCAAATGCTAAAAAAGACAGATGACTTCGTTTGGAGCGATGCTGCTGATAAAGCATTTGAGGATTTAAAGAGACAGTTAGCCAGGCCACCTGTACTTGCGGCTCCGGTCGATAAAGAGCCCTTACTACTGTATGTGGCCGCTAATGCCCGGGCTGTCAGTGTGGCTATCGTTGTGGAGCGCAAGGAGGCTGGAAAGGAGTATCCGGTTCATTATATCAGCGAGGTGCTTATTGAGTCCAAACAGAGATACCCACATTGGCAGAAGCTGGTGTATGGAGTTTTTATGGCACGCCAAAAACTCAAGCATTATTTTCAGGGTCATCCTATCACAGTGGTTAGTTCAGCCCCCTTGGGAGATATCATCCAAAACAGAGAAGCAACGGGCTGGATTGCTAAATGGGCTATTGAGCTTGGACCTCACGGGCTAAAGTATACGCCTCGAACGGCAATCAAATCTCAAGCACTTGTGGACTTCATCAATGATTGGACAGAGTCGCAAGCACCAGAAGAAAAGCCAGACAACACTTATTGGACTATTCATTTTGATGGGTCCAGAAAATTGGAGGGCTCAGGGGCTGGAGTCATATTAACTTCCCCATGAGGTGATAAGTTTTGTTATGTTCTCCGTTTAATGTTCCCTTGTACTAACAATGCAGCTGAGTATGAGGCCTTGCTCCATGGTCATCGGATGGCTAAGGAAATGAACTTAAGCCAGGTTAAGTGCTTTGGTGACTCGGACCTGGTGGCTCAGCAGGTGTCTGGAACTTGGGATTCCAAGGATCCACTCATGGCAGCATATAGACGAGAGGTGGACGCAATGGCTGGTCATTTCAAGGGTTATCAGGTTGACCATATAGACAGGCGCAAGAATGAAGTAGCAGACGCTTTAAGTCGCTTAGGCTCTCAACGTAAACCGGTGCCACCCAATACTTTTCTATATGTGTTGCACAATCCGTCAGTCAAGATACCTACGGAGGAGGATTTGGCTGTCCCTGACCCAGAGGCTCAATTGGTGGCAGCTCTTCATGTTATTCCGGATTGGACAGTCCCATACCTGGCATACATGAACCAGGGCGAGTTACCAGACGATGAAACCTTGTCCCGGCAGATAATCCGGTGGTCCAAGTCTATGACCATTGTCAATGGGGAGCTACATCATTGCCACGTCATAGGAGCATTTCAGCATTGTGTCTCTCCTCAAGAAGGTTGTGAGATTTTGCGTGAGATCCACGAAGGAGATTGTGGTCACCACACCAGTTCAAAATCCTTGGTGGCTAAAGCTTTTCGTCACGGCTTCTATTGGTTGATGGCTCATGCTGATGCTGAGGATTTGGTAAAGAGGTGTGACGGTTGTCAGAAGTTTGCACGACGCGCTCATGTTTTGGCTCAAGAATTAAGAATGATTCCAATCCCTTGGTCGTTTGCAACTTTGGGGCTCGATATGGTTGGACCTTTCAAGAGGTCCAAGGACAAGAAGACCCACCTGCTGGTGGCGGTCGATAAGTTTACCAAGTGGGTAGAGGTGGAGCCAGTCAGTAAGTGTCATGCGGCCACGGTGGTTCAATTCATCAAAAAGGTGATATTCCGGTTTGGTTTTCCACACAGCATTATCACTAATAATGGTACTAATCTATCCAAGGGTGCTATGGAAGAATTTTGTCAACGTGGGCACATCCAGCTTGATGTGTCATCAGTGGCTCGCCCCCAATCTAATGGTCATGCAGAAAGGGCTAATCAAGAAATTTTGAGAGGTATCAAACCCCATCTTATGGTTCCTTTAAAGCGGACGCCGGGTTGTTGGGTGGAGGAGTTACCTTCTGTGTTATGGAGTATCAACACCACACCAAATAGATCTATGGGTTACACGCCTTTCTTCATGGTTTACGGAGCAGATGCAGTTCTCCCTAGTGACATACGTCATGATTCGCCCTGTGTGGCGGCTTATGTTGAAGCTGATAATGCGAAAGCACATCAGGACTCACTGGACCTGTTAGATGAGGAGCGTGATCTTGCGGCGGCACGTTCAGCGATTTATCAACAAGATCTGTGACGTTATCACAGCCGCCGGGTTAAAACCAGAACTTTTCAAGAAGGCGACCTGGTGCTCCGGCTCATCCAGGATCAGACTGATATCCACAAGCTATCCCCACCTTGGGAAGGACCTTTTGTGGTCAGCAAAAAATTTCACAATGGATCATATTACCTTATTGATGTTCGAGAGCACAAAGACTCACGTAAATCAGAGGAGGAGACCCAACGGCCGTGTAATATAGCTCATCTTTGGCCTTACTATACTTGAGCCATAGGCTCTTTTTTATGTACATAATTATGACAGTGTATATATTATGATAAATATAATAAACCGGAGCCTCAGCTAAAGCGGGGTCTCCGTTGTTTTTTTACATCAAGTATGTTTACATGGGGGCTCCTGTTCATAAAGCGGAGTTCTGCTGATCCGGCTTATAAAGTCGCACATATAAAATCACTAGGGGTCTTGGTCGTATCCGAACCTTAGCTACACCTTTTGATCGGCTTAATGCCAAAGGGAAATCACTAGGGGGCTTGGTTGTATCCACAACATAGCTACACCTCTTGATAGGCTTCAGGCCAACAGAACATCATGTGGAACCAAAGAGAGTGTTGCACTAGCACAACTCAAACATAGGCACCCACTGAGCACAGCTCAAATGTTACTTGGGGGCTCTTTGCTTCTCAAAGAACAAAGAGTATGTACCCTTGCAATAGGCTATCAAGCCAGGCTTGGAAGCCAGGTGTATTGACCTAAAACCCCGGGTTATCTTGCCTCTTTAAGTAAGCCACTCCGTCCAGGTAAACCTGGTATGACCCGTCGAACGTTTGACAAGTCAATCTCATAGACCCTAAACTTGTCAAAGTTAAAACGATGATTGGTTAAAGATTGAGGTCCATCTTAAAAGGCTTTGGAAAATGGTTTAACTCAGTGGCCTGGCAACCCATGAAAAGCCTCAATTTAGGGCATGGCAGCCCATGAAAAGCCTTGCATATTCTTCTTGTGTTTTTTGCAAAGTTTTTCTTTTTTGATATTCATAAGTATTTTCTGATAAACCGGCGTTTATTACAACCCGACATGGCTTACAATGCTAAATTGTTAGTACATGATCAGCTATAATCCAACGCTTATTGCTCCGGTCTGGTTTTGACTACACGTCACCAGTTTTTATGGATAACACCAGTGTTTATCATAACCCGGTACGGCTTTCTCATAAACCGGCAAACTTAAAAGGAGTCATCAATACTCCAGACTGGTATTATCACCTCTTTTTTAAACAGCCATGGGTCAAACGAACAAGGTAACATGTATTTTCTATGTTATAAACAGCCTTGGTTCTACATCCAGGTTATATATTTGGGCATCATGACCCGTCCAGCGGTAAACCGCTAGGACCCTTTTTCAATCTCTTGTATGCAGGAACAAGTTATCATACAGCCACTGTGGATTATGCATATAATAACAATCCCAAAAGCATGGAGAATTATCAGTATCCAGCAAAATAAGTATGCTCGATGGCATAACAGACAAAGTGTTTGAACTAGCCTATTACAAGGCATTTTTATGACCACACAAGATAATTGTTTCAGCAAAAATGGTAGGCTACGACGGACTAAACCGGCCTCCGGTTCAGGATTCATCACCAGGACGACTTGAAGATTGTGGATCATCTTGAGTTGGTGCATCCTCCTCCTCTCTACCCACTGGCTAGAAATCAATTATTGTCCAATCGATTCCAGTTAAAGTTTGGAACACGACTTCTTCACTTATAAGGGGGGAAGGATCAATATCAGGGGCATAAGTGTGCTTATGAATTGGCGGAACAAGATCCTCCACATCATTATCGGCGCAGGATATCTTTTCTGATCAACATCATAAACCGGCTGATAATGAGACAAATCCGTTTCATCTGCCAATTTGCTTGCTATGGGCCGCATTTCCCTTGTCAGCCTTCGGAGATCATCATTGTTAAATTCTGAACTGTCTTCCTTCACATCGGGATAGCCTCGGCCAATATCTGTCGGTTCAAGATCTGGAATCCATGCCTTGGCCCGGACTAGCGCAGTCAGCGCACCTGACCTTGCAACTGATTTCTTAAGTTCATCCAATTGGGCACGCAACATTGACAACTTCTCGATGGTTTCCTTTATCAAAGTTGGAGGAGGCCTGTTATAAGCAGTAGTGCAAATAGCCCGTTGGGATCCAGAATATAGCTGCTCTATCAAAGTATAGGCAGCCTTCAGCTTCATCCGCATATCGAAGCCCAGATGGGTAATGCGAGTCCCTGTGACATTGCAAGCATCAGTAAACCGGTAACTGATAAGGTAAAGGGGACTTGAAAAACATCAGATGAGGGCATTCACCAAATACATCAGAGGTCATAGCATTTATTTGCCGCTTTAAACCTGTCAGTTCCTCAATCACCAGTTTAAGGGCTGCTTCTGCGTCCTCGGCCTTCTTTGCTAAAGCAGCCTTCTCTGTATCCCAGTCTGCATGTTCCTTCTTAAAGGTTTCCTTCAGCTTCTCCATGGCTGCTAAGGCATTAGTCAGTTCCTCCTTGGCCTTAGAAGCCTCCGCTTGTTGAGATTTAATGTTCTCCTGAAGATCAGCGGTTTGGGCGTCCTTTTTACTCAGCTCAGCCTATAAAGGAAAGACATATCATCAATGGGCTATATATATTTAAAGTACCAAGCGTATAACAAGTTATGCCATTTGCACTTGGGGGCTAATGCCTACTCGATCTATTCTAGAAAATTATTTCAAGTCCCAAGTGTAATGCAAGCATTATTCTTGGCACTTGGGGGCTAATGTACATCTGTTAAATGTAACAATGGTTAAAGTCCCGATTCACCTTGGAAAGATAAATCGGCCCTTGGGGACTACATAGGCGGAAGTTATAGGTTACAATGCTAAAGTACCGGTTCATTTTAAAAGGATCAACCAACCCTTGGAGGATAAGGATGCAGAGTTACGCTATTATAAAGTCCCAGTTTTCGATTGACATCATAAATAGGCCCTTGGGGGCTACTGGAATTGGTACTTACAATTGGACTTCAGAGAGAAAAAGTTATTACCTCATAACGTTCCTTCATTAAGTTCACTAAACCGGCTTCATAGTCACGGTTGGCGTGGAGACGGTTTAAAAAACCAAAATGGAGTTCTTGAGCGTTGAGATGAGCATAGCTGGATAAATCGGTGCTCCATTTGCCCTTTTCCATGACAGAACATTCCTCCTTGGTGCTATGTTTTGACAGTGCAACAGGGTTACCAGGGGAGGTGTGGCCAATGCCTCGTGATGATAACATCATCCTCCTTGTCACCGGTAGTTGGCACTAGAGTGGACGGGATGTTAGCAGACTTAGCCGGACTGGACGGACCAACTTCAATACGGACCGGGCTCGTCGGTTCATCAGTATGGTCTGCTATTTCAAACTCTTCTTGTTCATCAACATTATGATCTTGAGGGGGCGGTTCATCAAATGTGGCCTCAGTATTTGGACTTCCAGTTCTGTAGTCGGCTCTGGTTCAATCACCACATGGTCGTCAGGCAGGTTATTCGCCCGAGCCTTCTTGCTGGGTCTAGCCTTGGCTCTGAAAGAAAAGGATGCAAAGGTTAGCATAGCATACAAAGTGTAAAGCGTCAAAAGATTGAGTTGAAATACATACCCAGCAATGGTCTTAAGAGGAGGGAGTTGTGTGGCCGTCGATTCGCCGGATGATGAATGAGGTGTTCCCTGATAATTTGAATCGGACGGATTAAGAGGTTGTCAAAAATAGCCTGCCTTGGGATAAGAAGTATCAGAAGTGGGTGAGACCTCAGGTTGACATTTTCGAACCGGGGTGTCTGGTAAACCGGCCGAAGTGACCACTTGGCTGCTGTGCCGAGTTGTGCGGCGAGCCTCATGCTGCTGCTTCTTCAAAAGAAATTTTGGATCCAAGTGAGCAAGAGGGTGAGAAAATTTTATTTTCCGGATTGTTCAACGGATTTTCTGTTTTGACGGGGTGCTTGAACCAGAGGGAAGAGTAATTACCTCTGCGTCATCGGCTTGGCTGCCCTCAGCGTCATCTTGATAATAAGCATTGTCAATGAGGTTATGAAAAGTGAACCAAGAGAGTCAAGTTATACCTCTAGGTCCGGTTCATCAGGGTCGTCATCAAGCTCTAAAGTGATGGTTTCAGTTGCTCTCCTCTTCGCAGGTGTCTTGACAGCCTTCGTTTTAGGACAAGAGGTCTTCACCGTTTTCTCCTGTGATTTCTTTTTCCAGAACGGGTCATCACCCTATCTAAAGGATGGGCAGAGGGTATTAAGAGTTGAATAGTTCAAAGAATATCAGATATAAAGCGGAAGCAAAGGAATTCTTACAGCAGGTGGTTTGTTCCGTGTGTAAAACGGACTTAGCCCGGTTTTACTACAGACATCTTTCGGTTCATTCAACATTTTCTTGACAGACTCAGTGACTTCATCATCTGTTAGCTGAATGTCAATATGACGTTGAGAGTCTTTTAAGTCACCAGTGTACTTGCACATTAAATCGGAGCGGCGACTTAATGGCAAGATACTCCAGGTCAGCCAGCAACGAACAAAGTCCACACCTGTCAAACCGTTGGCCATGAAAGCTCTAAGCTTGGCGAGTCGTGGTGCATATGAGGCATGTTCCCTAGCAGTTAACGGTTGCGGAAGTGGGTGTGTGTTCGTAAGCCGGTGAGCATGGTAACCCGGCAGAGGGTTCTCATCTTCAGGAGAAGTGTCCTTACAATAGAACCAAGTTTCATTCCAATCCTTTGGGTGACTATGTAGTTTGGCGTGAGGAAAGATGACATCCTTCCTTTTCTGAATAGAAACGCCACCAAGTTCAGTGTTGGGTTCGTCTACGAGTTCAGGCGACGGTTTAAGTGGAAGAAATCCTAGAACAACTCGACAGTCGGTTTCTTGTAGATAGGCTTCACAAAACACCTGAAAGTTGCAGATATTGGATACAGGGTTGGGTCCAATATCTTGAGGGTGGATCTGAAAGCTGGCAAGTACATCATGGAAAAACTTGGATCCAGGCGGTTTAAAACCGCGGCCCATGTGATCAGCAAATACTACTACTTCGCTGTCTTTCGGGGTAGGAGGGCATTCAGGACCAGGAACTCGCCAATGGATTTCATCCTTCTTCGGCAAGGTGCCAATTTTGACACATCCATTCAGTTGCTCCTTAGTAGCCCGGGAAGGGACCCAGTTATAGAAATAGAATTGTTTGGTCATTGCAAGTGAAGAGCTGGAAAGGAATAATGCCGGTTTATGATTCATAATGACAATGCATAAAGTACAACAGGTTGAGGAAAAAGGAATTCAAGCATGTAAACTTGATAAACCGAAGGAAGTTATAAACCGCCTACGACAGAGTGTTTATAAATGGTAAAAGCGATGAGCGGTTTACAAGGGTACTAATGGCATATGATAGATTACTTCCTACAAGGATAAACCGCCTACGCAGATAAAAAATACACAAATCTAAGGCAGGAATGACTAAGTGAGGAAAACAGGTTTCAGAAGTTTGCATTGGAATTTTGGATCTACTATAAGTCAAGAAAAGAAAAAAAATATCTAGATCTAAAAAAGTTTGGCCCTAAAGCAGTTCACAAAAGTTCCAGACCAAGTTGTATTTAAAGTTTGGTTTAATGGCGGAGATAAGGAATATTATAGTTACTGCACGGAACGCATCAAGCCTGAGGTCTGCTATCTATGGACTTACGAAGAACACTAAGAGAGCGCCATGAACCCGTATGAACCCTAAGTGGATCTACAGAGGAGAGAAGGGAGAGACTTACAGCGGCTGTTGAAGTAGCGGAGGTGCGTCGCGTCTCTCTGGTGCGATCAGGTCGATGCAGCGACCAATGGTGAGGCAGAGGTGAAGCTCGACGACGGCAGCGACGCTCGGGTGCAGGAGCGTCGCAAGGAGGAAGAAGAGATGGAGAGGCAAAGGAAAGAAAGGGAAAGGGGTCCGCAGCCTTATTTATAAGGGTAAATAGATAAGAGACAGGCACGGGAATCGAGGAGCCCAAATAAATGGATATATAACGAGGTTGTCGTTTTGATTGTTGGATGCTCATAAATGAAAGGGTATCTTTGGCTTTAAATGAACAGATGACATCACGGCGGTTTACTACAAATCTGGAGGATGATGTCACGGCGGTTTACAAGATCTATGTGAAGGTGCAAAGGGTGGAATTCTTCTAAGTGCTGAAGATTGACATGAACAAGTTCAAATCAATCTAGGGCCTAATGTTGGGGATATTACTACTGGACGTAAACTGGCCAGGAGAGGCCGGGTTATCCTCGTGATGATTATCTTATTTGAAGCCCATGAAGACATGAATGATGGCGCTTCATCAAGGCCTGAGGCCCAAAGGCGAGTCAAGGCTTGTAGACATAAACCGATATTTATGTATACTTGTGTGATAAGTTAGGAGTAGAAACCGAGCCAGAGACGTTTATGATCCGGCCTCGGGACTCTGTAAACCAGCGGGCGTCGACCTATGTATATAAAGGGACGCCCCGGCGAAGGTTAAGGGACAACAGACAACAACTCCAGAACCAGACAAAGCGGATTCACTCCCTGGTCATCGAAACCCTAGCAATGCCATCACAACTGGAGTAGGCTTTTACCTTCATCGTAAGGGGCCGAACCAGTATAAACTCTTGCATCCTTTGTCCGCTTTAAACCCCTTTAAGCTAACCCGTAGCAATGGCTCCGCGACTAAGTCCTTTCACGAGGACATCTGCCGTGACAAAACCATGACACAGAGGATCAAAACCGAGACCTTGACCCCAGATTCGAAGAGGATCCAGACATATTTGTGGAGCTTGAGGATGGAGTATTCTACCAGGTGAGCTATGATGGCATAGAGGTGGCCATCCTCGCCGACTATCTCGGCCTCCTCCCTGCCTCGCATGTAAGTAATCAAGAGACACCTTCTTCGAATGAGCTTCCTCATTACGCCTCACCCACCGCACTATTTCGTTCTCCAAAGGGAGGACCCCGACACCTCAACGTGCACCAGAGGCATCTCCTAGGAGAACGATGCCCGCGCCAAGCAAATCTTCGAAGAGGAAGGCGAACGACAACAAGGCAATCAAAGAGGTATGGTTTTTTAATCATGCCCCCTGGCAGTAACATCAAACTGTGATATTATCCGTCGTGTCTTATCAGGAAGAGCATTCGCCGGACTATGTCCATGGATCCTGCCGGCCGCGCCTCCACAAGTCAGGTTCCAGATCCTGCCTTAAAGGCAAGGGCTGATATGAGAGTGACGCTGGATTGTCCTTTGGCAGAGGATTCGAATGATGTATCTGTCCCAAACTCTGAAGTGGAAAGCGCCATGAATCATCGGCTCCGGTAGGCCATTCTTTGAGACCTTGGCTTTACAGAAGAGGCATTCAACGCCTTCAGCTCGGCTGATGCATACATCCGAGCTGCTTGAGATGGGCTTATCAGAGCCACCGACCAACATTTGAAAGATATGCGGGTAAGTACACATCTGCACAAATCTGATAATTATATACCAGTAGCCCCCGAGACTTGAAGCAGTTGATACAATTGATTTAAGGATCATTGTATAAGTAGGTGCTCATAGAGAAGAACAACCTTTGACTCAAGAGCTGGAAAAGTGTCGGACCCAGCTAGCTGCAGCTACCGCCGAACTAGAAAAATTCAAGAAGACATCGCCTGGTAATGTTCCCCTCCATCGAGAAAACATAACCATATACCAGTAATATTAATACTTTTTGCATTCCCCATGGCAGGATAATCGGATCAACTGAAGGAGGCCCTGAAAGTCGCGCAAGCGGGTGAACAAGAAGCCAAAAGGCAACTGGCCGCGGGTGAACGTGTGCTGACATGGGTCAGGGATGATAAAAATAAGCTGCAATATTCCAACAACCTACTGGGCGAAGAACTAAAAGATGTGCGAGCCCAGCTGGCCGACTTCGTGAGGGAGAATAAGAGACTATGAGGCGGCATATTCAGTATGCGTTGCGAACTTGCCTCTATATAATTCGGCAAGGACAGGAACTGACAGATTTATGTGTGCAGGTATGCTGTCTGGCCGTCCTGAAGAGGAAACGTCCGGATCTCAAGTTGACCTGCTATAAGAGCTGTACCAAATGCACGAGCAAGCTCGGCAAGCACTGTGGAGTGTTGCCAAGGCTTTATGGCCATCCGCCTCCCCTCCAGGAAGTATGGTGGAGCTCGTGCAGCTATTCAAAGGAGCACAGCGGTGTATTCGATTATGGAAGATATCAGCCTGCCAAGAAGGTGCACGGGAGGCCTGGCCATGGTGAAGACATGGTACACCAAGCTTAACCCGAATCATATGGCCCGGGTTGGGCCTAAAGGGTCAGATGGAAAAGAGATTCCAGTTAGTTTGATATTTTACCAAGTAAAGGTAGCCGCCAAATATTTCCAACAGGATTGTAAGCTAGAGAGCCTGTTAGACAGCATAGAGGAAGAAGTTTTTGAGTCCAAGTGACTACGTACTTCAATTGACATAATTGTCCCTAGCCGGATTGTAAAACGATTGTCATGGCAGACCTTTTTTCTTTGACCTCTGGATCCGAAGATGCGGAGTGTTTCTGAATACCAAAGCGGCCATATAGACCGGGGTATGCATGGAAACCAGGCATAGGGGTCATAGTTGCTTGAACAGACAAGTGGTATCCGGCTAGCTATGTTATATTACATTGTAGTTGTAAGAAACATCTTCCAGAGAGAATAGTTCTGTTAAGGGTTCCTTTCCCTAGGTGAACATGTGTTTAGTGTGCATGCCCAAACTGTGATTAAAAAATCGTAGTGTACGTGACATCTGGGGGTTCATAGTATAATAAGTGCAACACGTATTTAGTCCGCCGACCGAATATTCCCTTAAGAACGCCACCTTTCGGCTTCACCCAGTCTGAGGTACACGTCTGGATGACCCGGCAGTAACAATCGCAGAGGTGCTCCCTTTTTGCCCTATCTGAACAGACGGGAACATAGGGCATAAGCACAGGAGCGAGGCAACCCATCTTGGCCAAAACTTAAGTCATAATGATGCATATAATGGCGAAAAAGGTACATATGAAGAAAAAGACACATGTGTGGTGAGCTTGATGCTCGAAAAATAATAATAAGCTTCTGTACAAGAAGCCCCCAGGTATTATGGGCGTACATATTTAAGGATGTGTGCGTCATAGGTGTGTGGTTTAGCCGCACAAGAGCTTAAAGCTAGAAGAAACATTAAAGAGAGGAAAAAATAATGGAAACAAAGGGAGAAGAAGACGAACAAAGAGTCCGGCTCTAGGCGTAGAATCTTCGGAGTCTAGCGGCATTCCACGGGTTCGGCTCTAAGCGGTTGTCCGATGCATCATGTAGGCGGTACGATCCTCCGGTAAAAACTTCATCTATGATGAAGGGACCCTCCCACTTGGGCTTGAATTTGTCCTTTTTCTTCTCTGGTAAGCATAGAACGAGTTCGCCAACGTTATAAGTCTTGGCCCGCACTTCTCTGCTTTGATATCTGCGAGCCTGCTGTTGATAAAATGCGGAACGGGCTTTTGCGACGTCGCACCCTCCTCCAGGGCATCTAAGCTGTCCTGCCGATCAAGCTCGGCCTCTCTCTCTCTTCATACATGCGCACTCGAGGTGAGTCATGAATAATATCACAGGGCAACACAACCTCTGCGCCGTACACCATGCAGAAGGGTGTATATCCGGTAGTGCGATTGGGCATGGTCCGCAGCCCCCAGAGTACGGCGTCGAGCTCCTCAACCCAGTGCGTGTCTGATTCTTTCAAAGACCGCACTAGTCTAGGCTTAATGCCACTCATAATAAGACCATTAGCTCGTTTGACTTGACCGTTTGTTTGTGGATGATGACGAAGGCGTAATCGAGCTTAATGCCCAGGTTAGCACGCCAGGCTTTCACTTCATCGGCTGTAAAGTTGGAGCCGTTATCGGTGATGATGCTGTGTGGGACGCCATAACGGTGCACAACTCCGGATATAAAGTTTATCACCGGTCCAGCTTCGACCGTTTTAACTGGTTTGGCCTCTATCCATTTGGTGAATTTATCTACCATGACCAGCAGATATTTTTTCTTATGGCTTCCTCCTTTAAGGGGTCTGACCATATCAAGCCCCCAGACCGCAAAAGGACAAGTAATGGGGATTGTTTGTAGAGCGGTGGGAGGCATATGGCTTTGGTTGGCACAAAGTTGGCATTAGACACAATGTTGGACAAGGTCCTGTGCATCTGCTCGGGCTGTCAGCCAATAGAAACCTGTACAGAAGGCCTTACTTACAAAGGCCCAAGCCGCGGCGTGGTGACCACCGAGACTGGCATGAATTTCGGCCAAGAGCTGTCGTCCCTCTTCTTCGGAGATACATCTTTGAAGTACTCCAGTAGCGCTTTTCTTGTAGAGCTCTCAGTCATGTACCTTGTATGCTTTCGAGCGCCGGACAATGCAGCGAGCCTCATTCTGATCCTCAAGGAGCTCTCTCCCATTAAGGTAGGCCAAGAAGTGTCTAGTCCATGGGGCAATTACTGCCATGATAAGATGGGCCGATGATGTAATTTCGGTGGCTGAACCCCCGATGAAATCAATATTGTGTTCGGAATCTGCGGGTATAATCGGGTCTGGACTTGTGTTGCCGCTCTCCCCCTGCCACACCACGGATGGCTTGCAGAGCCTTTCTAGGAATATGTTAGGCGGGACAAGGTCGTGCTTGGCGCCGATGCGAGCAAGCACATCCGCCGCTTGATTACTTTCTCGAGCCACATGATGAAACTCGAGCCCCTCGAAACGAGCTGACATTATGAGAACGACATTATGATAGGCCGCCATCTTTGGATCTTTGGTGTCGAAATCTCCATTTATTTGGGATATTGCGAGGTTTAAATCCCCGCACACCTCTAGGCATTGTATACCCATGGAGGCAGCCATCCGGAGACCATGCAATAAGGCCTCGTATTCGGCTGCATGTTTGTAGTCTGTGTATAATATTCGGAGTACGTACTGAACTGTGTCTCTAGTGGGGGACATTAAGACAACGCCCGCTCCTAAGCCCGCCAGCATTTTGGAGCCATCAAAGCGCATGACCCAGTTGGAATATGTGTCGTACTCTTTAGGGAGTTCAGCCTCTGTCCATTTGGTGATGAAGTCGACTGGTACTTGGGATTTAATGGCTCGGCGTGGCTTGTATGTTATGTCGAATGGAAGAAGCTCAATGGCCCACTTTACGATCCGTCCCGTGGCATCGCGGCTGTTTATTATGTCATTGAGTGGTACTTTAGAAGCCACCGTGATTGAGCACTCTTGAAAGTAGTGTCGTAGCTTCCGGGATGCCATGAAGACCGTGTATGCTATCTTTTGGTAATGAGGGTAACGGGATTTGCATGGTGTGAGGACAGTGGATACGTAGTATACCGATTTCTGAAGTTGGAATTTGTGTTCGTCCTCCTCTCGCTCGATGACGAGCACTGCGCTCACCACCTGGTGTGTTGCCAAGATGTATAATAACATGGGTTCGCCGATGTTCGGCACGGCCAGCATTGGGTTGCTTGCTAAAAGAGCCTTTATCTCTTCCAGTTCGGCCATTGCCGCATCCGTCCACTCGAAGTGGCCGGTGCGTCGGAGAAGGCGATAAAGTGACAATGCTTTTTCTCCTAGTCTGGAGATAAAGCGGCTTAAAGCTACCACACATCCGGCTAGTTTTTGGACCTGTTTAAGGTCTATAGGTGTAGCCAATTGAGACAAAGCTCGGATTTTGGCTGGATTTGCCTCAATTCCCCTATTGGAGACGATGAAGCCTGACAGTTTTCCGGCGGAAACGCCAAAAACACACTCTTTCGGATTGAGCTTGATGTCATATGTACAGAGGTTGTCGAATGTGAGACGCGAATCATCTATCAGTGACTCGACGTGCCTAGTTTTGATGATGATGTCTTCCACATATGCTTCAACTGTCTTGTCGATCTGTTTCTCCAGGCATGTTTGAATCATGCGTTGGTAGGTGGCGTCGGTGTTTTTAAGTACAAAGGGCATAGTGTTGAAGCAGAACGGCCCGTATGGGGTAATGAGTGCCGTTGCGGCTTGGTCGGACTCCTTCATTTTGATTTGATGGTATCCAGAGTATGCATCAAGGAAACACAGTGCGTCGTGTCCCGCAGTAGCGTCAATAATCTGATCAATGCGGGGGAGGGGGAAGGGATACTAGGGCAGGCCTTGTTGAGGTCTTTGAAATCGACGCATAGGCGCCAGGATTTATCCTTCTTTGGCACCATAACCAGGTTTGCTAGCTAGTCCGGGTGTTTTATTTCTCTGATGAATCCGGCCTCGATTAACTTGGCTAACTCCTCCCCCATAGCTTGTCGTTTGGGTTCAGAAAAGCGTCACAGTGTTTGCTTGACCTGTTTATATCCCTTCAATATGTTGAGCCTGTGTTCGGCCAACCTGTGTGGGATTCCTGGCATGTCAGAAGGGTGCCAGGCGAATATGTCCCAGTTCTCGCGCAGGAACTCTCATAGTGCAGCGTCAACCGTTGGATCCAGTTGTGTTCTGATGGATGCTGTCTTCTTGGGGTCCGTTGGGTGGACTTGAAATTTGACTATTCCGTCTGCTGGTTCAAAGGAGGTGGATTTGGGTCACTTGTCCAGGATTACGTCGTCCTTATCCACCCTGGAGCGCAGCGCGGTTAACTCTTCGGTCGCGAGGGCTTCAGACAGTGCCTCGAGGGCCAGGGATGCAGTTTTGTTTTCGGCGCGGAGTGCTATGTCCGGAATACTGGCAAGAGTGATAATACCATTGGGCTCAACATCTTGAGCTTCATGTACCCGTAATGAGGTATAGCTTGGAAGCGTGTAAATGAATCTCGCCCCAATAGGGCGTGATATCCACTGTTGAAAGGGGCCACTTGGAAGGTTATCTCTTCGGACCGATAATTCTCCGGCGTGCAGAATACCACGTCGAGCGTGATTTTTCCCGCGCATTGCGCCTCCCGACTAGGAATGATTCCTCTAAAGGTCGTGATACTTTTCTCGATGCGGCTCCTGTCTATTACCATTTTGTTGAGTGTATCCTAGTAGATGAGGTTTAGTCCGCTGCCGATGTCCATGAGCACTTTGGTGAGCCGAAAACCGTCCACAATTGGATTGAGGACCAAGGCGGCTGGTGCCCGGACTGTCTGGAATTTTGGTTTGTCACTGGCATTGAAAGTTATGGCCGTGTCGTTTCAGTGGTTTATTGTTGCGACTTGGTAGACTTCGGCGAGGTCGCGGAGGGCCCTTTTGTGCCGATTGTTTGAAGCGAAAGTCTCGAAGACCGTCAATACGATGAGGTCTTCATCTTTCGGGGGATTGCTCTGAGGTTTTTTTGGTGAGGATATCCTCGCCACTCTTGGCCACTTGCCGGAGTATACAACATGCTCTAAGGTTGTGGGTTGCTATGGTATCCGATGTTGTGTGTATTTTGCATGGCCTATCGAGCCATCCCTCCAGAACAGTTTTGCGCCCCGTGATGGGCTAAGATTTCTTTACTATTGGGTCGGGCGCCCTGCGAGGGTGCATCCTTTTTGCCCGGACGAGGGGTTGAGTGGAAACTAGTGGTTTCCAGCGAGCTGCCTGAGTTTTCCAGGCGCTTTCCATTGCACAGTACTTCTGTACTATGGTTGCCAAGTCAGCGAAATGTAATACGCGACGGTGGTTGATGGCGTTGAGGATTCCTTCGTCCCTGCAATTATTGCAGAATACTGAGATCACGTTTTCATCGCGGCAATCTTTAATCTTATCTTTGACAAGGAGGAATCTGGCCCAAAAAGTGATGGACTATTTCCTGAGACTGATGTCGTATGTACATGAGATCTTGCATATCTGGGTGGATGGGTGGCTTTAAATCAGAACCCTGACTGTCGTGGTTTTGTCACGGCAGATGTCCTCGTGAAAGGACTTAGTCGTGGAGCCATCGCTACGGGTTAGCTTAAAGGGGTTAAACCGGACAAGGGACACGAGAGTTTTATACTAGTTTGACCCCTTACGATGAAGGTAAAATCCTACGTCTAGTTGTGATGGATTTGCTGGGGTTTCGATGACCAGGGAGCGAATCCGCTTTGCCTGGCTTCGAATTGTTGGCGTCTTGTCCCCAAACCGCTGCCGGGTCGTCCCTTTATATACATAGGTTGACTCCCGTCGGTTTACAGAGTCCCGAGGCCGGATCATCAATGTGTCCAACTCTGTCTTTATCCTTCCTATCTTACAATACAAGTTACATGAGAAAGTCGGTTTATATCTACAGGCCTTAACCCGCCTTTGGGCCTTGGGCCTTCATAAAGCGCCACCAACATTTGTCTTCCTGGGCTTGTGATCCTCATAGACTTAACCCGACTACTCCTGGCCGGTTTACGTCCAGTAGTAATATCCCCAACATTAGGCCCCAGATTGATTTGAACTTGTTCATGTCAATCTTCAACACTTAGAAAAATTCTTGCCCTTGCACCTTCGCATAGATCTTGTAAACCACCGTGACGTCATCCTCCGGATTTGTAGTAAACTGCCGTGATGTCATCTATTCATTAAAGTTGAAGATGCCCTTTATTAATGAACATCCAACCATCAAGGCGCCAATTTTATTAAATATCCATTTTGAGCTCCTCGATTCCTGCGCCTGTCGCTTATCTTTTTGCCTTATAAATAGGGTTGAGGCCCCTTTTTCTTTTTCCCCTGCTGCCTCTTCGTCTCTTCTTCCTCCTCGCGACGTCCCTGCACCCGAGCGCCGCCGCCGTTGTCGAGCTTCGCCCTTGCCTCATCGTCGGATGCTGCATCAACCTGACTGGACCAGAAAAGTGCGGCGCATTTCCTCCGTTCCTGTAACACTGTAATACCTCTCTCTTTCCGCCCTAGATCTTCTCCATTAGGGTTTTATTCATCGGAGTTCATCGAAGTTCTAGAGTTGTTCTTCCTTGTCCTTCTTGGTAGCATTGTAGGCTAGTCTTAGATCTGCTTTAGCCCTTGCACGACTGTAACCACAATCTCACCCTTCCTTATTAGATCACTCCTTTATATAAACAACAACTCTTCTGATTCTGACGAACTGGTTAAACACCTGAAGTTTTTATGTTTGGATATATTCCAGTTTTCTGTCACCCCTTAGATCTGAAATCACCATATAAATCTGTGAAACCTGTTTCCCTCACTTAGGTATTTTTAGATCTGTACCCTTCACACCAATATAGGCGGTTTAACTTTTTGAAGTATAATAATCCGGCAGGTACCATTAGTCCCTTTTAAACCGCTGATTCATTTATACTCCAGTTTAACAGTATGCATATACCTCTGCTTCTGTTCATTGCTTTACCATTCATAAACACTCTATCATAAGCGGTTTATAACTTCCTTCGATTTATCAATTTCACATGTTTGGATTCCTTTTCCCTCAACCTGTTGTGCCTTATGCATCACCATCATAAACAGGCATTATTTTCTTCCCAGCTCTTCACTTGTAATGGCCAAACGGTTCTATTCCTGTAACTGGGTCCCTTCCCGGGTTACTGAGGAGCAACTGAATGGAATGGTCAAAATTGGCACCTTGCCGAAGAAGAATGAGATCCGATGGCGAGTTCCTGGGCCGAAAAATCCTCCTACCCCCAAACAGGGTGAAGTAGTGGTGTTTGTTGATCATATAGGGCGTGGCTTTAAACCGCCCGGATCTAAGTTTTTTCGAGATGTACTTGCCAGCTTTCAGCTCCACCCTCAAGATATTGGACCCAACTCGATATCCAATATATGCAACTTTCAAATTTTTTGTGAAACGTACCTACAAGAAGAACCAACTGTCGAGCTGTTCTAGGATTTCTTCCATTTAAACCGTCGCGCTGAATTTGTAGAGGGACCCAATACTGAACTTGGCGGCGTCTCTATGCAGAAAAGGAAAGAGGTTGAGTTTCCTCATGCCAAACTTCACAGTCACCCAAAAGAGTGAAATCAAACTTGGTTCTATTGTAGAGACACTACTCACCCGCTTCTGCAACGACTAAGTTCCCAGGAACGGCCTCATACGCACCTCAACTCGCCAAGCTTAGAGCCTTTATGGTCAACGGTTTAACAGGTGTGGACTTCGTCCGTTGCTAGATATCCTGGAGTATTCTGCCGTTAAGTCGTCGCGCTAGTTTAATGTGCTTGTACACTGGTGATGTACAAGACTCCCAACGTCATATCAATATTCAGCTAACAGATGAGGAAGTCACTGAGTCTGTTAAGAAAATGTTGAATGAACCGGATGCTATCTGCAGCAAGACCGGGTTAAGCCCCTTTTGCACGCAAAACAAACTGCGTGTTGTAAGTATTATCTGTACTTCTGCTTTACACCTGATATTTTTGGACTGTGCAATCTTTGAATACCCTCTGCCCATCTTTAAATAGGGTGATGATCCGTTCTGGAAGAAAAAACCTCAGGAGAAAGCGGCGAAGCCTTCTCATCCTAAAACGAAAGCTGTCAAGAAAATCACGAAGAGAAAAGCGCCTGAACCCATCAGTTTAGAGCTTGATGACGACCCTGATGAACCAGATGTAGAGGTAGAGCTTGATTCACTTAGTTCACTCTTCATGCACCTCATTAACAATGATATTTATCAGGAGGGCGCTGAGGGCAGCCAAGCTGACGATGCAGAGGTAATTATCATTTCCTCTGGTTCAGACCCTCTGCCAACACAAAAAATCCGTCAAGAAGTCCGGAAAGTAAGATTTTCCCACCCTCTTGCTCATTTGGATCCAAAATTTCTTTTGAAGAAGCAGTAGCACGAGGCTCGCCGCACAACCAGGCATAGCGGCCAAACGGTCACTTCGACCGGTTTACCGAATACCCCAGTCCAGAAACGCCGACCTGAGGTCTCACCCTCTTTTGACACTTCTTATCCCAAGGCCGGCTATTTCTGACAACCTCTTAATCCGTCTGATTTGAATTATCAGGTGACACCTCCTTCATCCTCCGGCGAGTCAACAACGACACAACTCCCTCCCCTTAAGACCGTTGATGGGTATGTTTTAACTGAATCTGTTGACGCTTTGTATTTGCATGATATTTTCATCCTTGCATATTTTCCTTTTCAGAGCCAAGGCTAGACCCAGCAAGAGAACTCAGGTGAATAAACCGTCTGAAGAATTGGTTGTTGAACCGGAGCAAACCGCTAAACCGGAAGGTCCCCATGTAGACACTATTTTTCATGAACCACCCCCTCCTGATCATGATTTGAATGAGCAAACAGAAGCTGAAGTAGCAGACCTTGTCGACAAACTGACGAGCCCGGTCCATAATGACGATGGACCGCCCAGTCCGGCGAAGGCTACTGATATCCCAACAACTCCAACACAGACTACTGGTAACAAGGAAGATGATGTTGTCATCACTAGTGTTGATCATACCTCTCCTGGCAACCCTATTGCTTTATCCATACATAACGCTAAAGAAGAACATGCTGAAATGGAAAAAGGAAAATGGAGCACCGATTTACCAAGCTATGCCCACCTTAGTGCTCAAGAACTCTATTCTGGCTTTCTCAACCGTCTGCACTCAAACCGTGATTATGAAGCCGGTTTAGTGAATCTGATGAAGGAGCGCTATGAGGTACTTTCATTGCTTGTCCTTTCTTAAATCCAATTTGTAAGGATCAACTCTAGTAGCCCCCAAGGGCCGGTTTAGGATGGCAATCATAAATCGGGACTTTGTAATATCTTGACGCTTGCATGCTTATCTTTCACATATCTAGTAATCTTTAAACTAAACCGTTACTTGATCATTATTTTCTTATACTTTTCGCCTATATAGTCCCCAAGGGCCGGTTTATCTTTCCAGGGTAAACTGGGTCTTTAATCAATGCTTCAACTTTGAACAGATGTACATTAGCCCCCAAGTGTCAAGGATAATGCGTGCATTGTACTTGGGCCTTCCAAAAATTTCTGATAATAGAGCAAATAGGCATTAGCCCCCAAGTACAAAGTGCATAACTTGTTATATGCTTGGTACTTCAAATATACATATCCCAATGATGATTTATCTCGCCTTTGTAGGCCGAGCTGAGTAAGAAGGATGCTCAAACCGCTGACCTTCAGGAGAACATTAAATCTCAGCAAGCGGAAGCTTCCAAAGCCAAGGAAGAACTGACTAATGCCTTAGCAGCCATGGAGAAGCTGAAGGAAACCATTAATAAAGAGCATGCAGATTGGGATACAGAGAAGGCCAGTTTAACAAAGAAGGCCGAAGACGCAGAAGCAGCCCTGAAGCCAGAGGTTGAAGAACTGACCGACTTAAAATGATAGATTAATGCCATGACCTGTGCCGTATTTGGTGAGTATCCTCATATGAAGTTTTTCCAAGTCATAATATCTTATCAATAGCCGGTTTACTGATGCTTTACCATGACAGGGACCCGCACTACTCATCTAGGCTCCGACATGCAGATGAAACTTAAGGTGGCCTATACTTTGATAGAACAGCTGTATTTTGGATCCCAATGAGCCATTTGCACTGCAGCTTATAACAAGCCTCCTCCAACGCTGATAAAAGAAACCATCGAAAAGTTGTCCATGCCGCCTGCTCGGTTGGATGAACTGAAGATAAGCCGCAAGGTCAGGTGCGCTGACTGCGCTAATCCGGGCCAAGGCGTGGATTCCAGATCTTGAACCGGTAGATATTGGTCAAGGCTATCCCGTCGTGAAAGAAGATAGCTCAAAATTCAACAATGATGATCTTCGAAGGTTGACAAGAGAATTGCAACCCATTGCAAGCAAATTGGCGGATGAAACGGATCTGTCTCATTACCAGCCGGTTTATGATATGGAGCAGAAAAGATATCCTGCGACCATACATAACGTAGAAGATCTGATTCCGCCAATTCGTAAGCACACTTATGCCCCTGATATTGATCCTTCCAACCTTATAAGTGAAGAGGCCATGTTCCAAGCTTTAACCGGAATCGATTGGACGACGATTGATTTCCAGCCACTAGGTAGAGATGAAAAGGATGCGCCAATTCAAGATGATCCTCAATATTCAAGTCATCCAGATGAGGAGTCCTAAACCGGAGGCCAGTTTATCAATCACAGTCTGCCACTCATTATGGAAACAATTATTCTGTGTGGGCTATTAAAGCGCCTTGTAATAGGATAGCATAAACACTTTGTCTGTTATGCCATCAAGCATGTTTATTTTGCTTGATACTGATAACTCGACATGCCTTTGGGATCTATTATATGCATAGTACATTGTGGCTTTTATTTAACTTGTTCCTGTATATAAGAACTTGAAAGTGTCCTAGTGTTTTACCACTGGACGGGTCATGATGCCCAAACTATATACATAGCTTGGATGGATGACCAAGATTGTAATAACCAGATATAAAATAGATGATACCTGTGATATATCTCGTTGGCTGACCAACTGCTGTTATAGTAAGGGTGAAAACACTAATCTGGAGTATTGATGACTCCTTTCCTCCCTGCCGGTTCATATAAAAACCATATCGGGTTATGATAACTACCGGTTTGCTCATATAATTATGGTGACTTCTAGTCAAAACCAGACCGGATCAAATTAATGCCGGTTTAGAACTGATCATGTACTAACAACTGAGCGTTGAAAGCCATGCCGGGTTGTAATATACACCGGTTTATCAGAAAATATTCATAAATCCCTTATCAAAAGAGGTTAAAACATTTGCAACAAATACAAGAAAAATATTCAAGGCTTTTCATGGGCTGCCAGGCCCTAAATCGAGGCTTTTCATGGGCTGCCAGGCCGCTGAGTTAAACCATTTTCAAAGCCTTTTAAGATGGACCTCAATCTTTAACCAATCATCATTTTAACTTTGACAAGTTTAGGGTCTATGAGATTGACTTGTTAAACGTTCGATGGCTCATACCAGGTTTACCTGGATGGAGTAGCTTACTTAAAAAGGCAGGATAACCCGGGGTTTTAGGTGAATACACCTGGCTTCCAAGCCTGGCTTGATAGCCTATTACAAGGGTGCAAGCTCGTTGTTCTTTGAGAAGCAAGGAGCCCCCAAGTAATATTTGAGCTGTGCTCAGTGGGTACCTATGTTTGAGTTGTGCTTTTTGCAATAGACTCTCTTCGGTTCCACATAATTTCCTTTTGGATTTAAGCCAATCAAGAGGTGTAGCTATGGTGTAAATACAACCAAGCCCCCTAGTGATTTCCCTGTTTGGCCTTAAGCCGATCAAGAGGCGTAACTATGGTTCGAATACGACCAAGCCCCCTAGTGATTTCCTTTATATCTATGTGACTTTATAAGCCGGGTTAGTAAAACTCCATTTTATAAGTAGAAGCCCCCATGTAACCACACATGATGTAAAAAAACAACAGATACCCCGCTTTAGCTCAGGCTCCGGTTTATTATATAATATATACATTGTCATAAGTATGTACATAAGAAGAGCATGTGGCTCAAGTATAGTAAGGCCGAAGAAGAGCTATGTTCCACGGCCGCTGGGTCTCCTCCTCCGATTTACGTGAGTCTTTGTGCTCTCGAACATCGATAAGGTAGTATGATCCATTGTGCAAATTTTTGCTGACCACAAAAGGTCCTTCCCAAGGTGGGGATAACTTGTGCATATCAGTCTGATCCTAGATGAGCCGGAGCACCAGATCACCCTCTTGAAAAGTTCTAGTCTAAACCCGGCGGTTGTGATAACGTCGGAGATCTTGTTGATAAATCACCGAACGCGACGCTGCTAGATCACGCTCCTCATCTAACAGGTCCAGTGAGTCCTGACGTGCTTTCTCATTCTCAGCTTCAACGTAAGCCGCCACACAGGGCGAGTCATGACGTATGTCACTAGGAAGAACCGCCTCTACTCCGTAAACCATGAAGAAAGGCGTGTAACCCGTAGATCTGTTTGGTGTGGTGTTGATACTCCATAACACGGAAGGTAACTCCTCCACCCAACAACCCGATGTCCGCTTTAAAGGAACCATAAGACGGGGTTTAATACCTCTCAAAATTCCTTGATTTTCCCTCTCTACTTGACCATTAGATTGGGGGTGAGCCACTGATGACACATCAAGCCGGATGCGCTCACGTTGACAAAATTCTTCCATAGCACCCTTGGACAGATTAGTACCATTATCAGTTATAATGCTGTGTGGAAAACCAAACTGGAATATCACCTTTTTGATGAATTGGACCGTCGTGGCTACATCACACTTATTGATTGGCTCTGCCTCTACCCACTTGGTAAACTTGTCAACCGTCACTAATAGGTGGGTCTTTTTGTCCTTGGACCTCTTAAAGGGTCCAACCATATCTAGCCCCCAAGTTGCAAACGGCCAAGTGATTGGAATCATTCTCAACTCCTGAGCCAAATCATGAGCGCGGCGTGCAAATTTCTAACAACTGTCACACCTTTTTACTAAATCCTCAGCATCAGCATGAGCCGTCAACCAATAGAAGCTGTGACCAAAAGCCTTAGCCACCAAGGATTTTGAACCGGCGTGGTGACCACAATCTCCTTCGTGGATCTCGCGCAAAATCTCACAACCTTCTTAAGGAGACACACAACACTGAATCACCCCTGTCACGCTGTAAGGATGTTACTCCCTATTGATAATGGTCATTGACTTGGATCGCCGGATTATCTGTCGGGCCAAGGTTTCATCACCTAGTAACTCGTCCCGGTTCATATAGGCCAGGTATGGGACTGTCCAATCTGGTATAACACGAAGGGCCGCTACCAACTAGGCCTCCGGGTCAGGAATAGCCAACTCCTCCTCTGTGGGTATCTTGACCGACGGATTATGAAGTACGTCGAGGAAGACATTAGGTGGCACCGGTTTACGCTGAGAGCCTAGACGACTTAAAGCGTCAGCTGCTTCATTCTTTCACCGGTCTATATGGTCAACTTGATAACCCTTGAAATGACCAGCTATTATGTCCACCTCTCGTCGATATGCAGCCATGAGTGGATCCTTAGAATCCCAAGTGCCAGATACCTGCTGAGCCACCAGGTCCGAGTCACTAAAGCACTTAACTCGGCTTAAATTCATCTCCTTAGCCATCCGAAGGCCATGGAGCAAGGCCTCATACTCAGCTGCATTGTTAGTGCAAGGGAACATTAAGCGGAGAACATAACGAAACTTGTCACCTCGTGGGGAAGTTAGTATGACTCCAGCCCTCGAGCCCTCTAATTGTCTGGACCCATCAAAATGAATAGTCCAGTACATCTTATCTGGCTTCTCCTCTGGTGCCTGCAACTCTGTCCAATCATTAATGAAATCCACAAGTGCTTGTGATTTGATTGCTATGCGAGGCGTATATTTTATCCCATGAGGTCCAAGATCAATAGCCCACTTGGCAATCCGGCCAGTCGCCTCTCTGTTTTGGATGATATCTCCCAAAGGGGCTGAACTAACCACTGTGATGGGATGACCTTGAAAATAATGCTTGAGCTTCCGGGTTGCCATGAAAACTCCATACACTAACTTCTGCCAATGAGGGTACCTCTGCCTTGATTCAATAAGCACCTCATTGATGTAATAACCGGCCATTGAACAGGATACTCCTTGCCGGCCTCCTTGCGCTCTACCACAATAGCCACATTAACAGCCCTGGCATTAGCAGCCACATATAGCAATAAGGGCTCTTTATCGATCAGAGCCGCAAGAACGGGCGGTTCGGCCAACTGTCTCTTCAAGTCCTCAAACGCTTTATCAGCCGCGTCACTCCAGATGAAACCATCTGTTTTCTTTAGCATCTGAAACAAAGGGATAGCCTTCTCCCCAAGGCGGCTGATAAACCGGCTTAAAGCTGCAATCCGGCCCGCCAAACGCTGAACATCATTGATACATGCCGGTTTAGCCAGAGATGTGATAGCCGTGATCTTCTCCGGATTAGCCTCAATGCCTCTGTTAGACACCAGAAAACCCAAGAGCTTGCCTGCCAGAACACCAAAGACACACTTAGCCGGATTAAGCATCATCTTATAGACCCAGAGGTTATCAAAGGTCTCCCTCAGGTCATCTATCAAGGTTTCCTATTTCCTGGATTTCACCACAATATCATCCACATAAGCATGAACATTGTGCCCAATCTGTTTATGAAGACAATTCTGAACACAGCGCTGATAAGTCGCCTGTGCACTCTTGAGCCCAAAAGGCATGGATACATAGCAGAAGGCCCCAAAGGGAGTTATGAAAGATGTCTTCTCCTGGTCCTTAACTGCCATTTTAATCTGATGATAACCAGAATAAGCATCCAGAAAACACAAACGGTCACAACCCGCCGTAGCATCAATAATCTGATTAATACGCGGGAGAGCAAATGGATCAGCTGTATAGGCCTTGTTCAAGTCTGTGTAATCCACACACATACGCCAAGTGCCATTTTTCTTAAGTAACAGCATCGGATTAGCTAGCCACTCAGGGTGAAAAACCTCCACGATAAACCCTGCTGCCAAAAGCCAGGCTACCTCCTCACCAATAGCTTTATGCCTCTCTTCGTTGAAGCGACGGAGAAACTGTCTGACCTGTTTAAACTTAGGATCTATATTAAGAGTGTGCTCTGCGAGTTCCCTCGTACACCTGGCATGGCAGAAGGCTTCCATGCAAAGATGTCCCCATTCTCATGGATGAACTCGATGAGCGCGCTTTCCTATTTCGGATCCAGGTTAGCGCTAATGATGAACTGCTGAGATGAATCGCCAGGAACAAAATCAACCGTTTTAGTGTCTACAGCCAATTTAAATTTTAGTGCCACATCATGCTCCGTAGTTAGCTTCTTCAGAGAAGTCATATCTGCCGGATCAACATTGTCCTTGTAAAATTTCAGCAACTCTGTGGCACAAACCGACTCAGCATAAGCCGCATCCCCTTCTTCACATTCTAAAGCAATATTCCTACTCCCATGTACCGTGATGGTCCCCTTATGACCCGGCATCTTAAGCTGCAGATAAACATAACACGGCCTCGCCATGAAATTAGCATAAGCCGGCCTTCCGAACAGGGCGTGATATGGGCTCTTGATTTTCACCACTTCGAAAGTCAAAGTTTTTGATCTTGAATCATGATCATCTCCAAAAGCCACCTCTAGGGCTATCATGCCAACTGGGTATGCCGATTTACCAGGCACCACTCCATGAAAGACGGTGTTCGACGGTTTAAGACTCTTGCCTATCAGCCCCATGCGACGGAAGGTATCATAGTAAAGGATATTGATACTGCTCCCTCCATCCATCAGCACTTTGGTGAACTTGTAACCCCTGACTTGAGGAGCCACCACTAAGGCCAGATGACCCGGATTATCAACCCGGGGCGGATGATCCTCTCGACTCCATAAAATGGGTTCTTCAGACCAGCACAAATATTGAGGCACCGTCGGTTCAATGGAGTTTACGGCCCTCTTGTGAAGCTTCTGATCGCACTTACACAAGCTAGTGGTAAAGACATCATACTGCCCGCTATTCAACTGCATCGGATTGCTCTGATAACCCGATTGCTGCTGCTGTTGATTCCCCTGATGGTTATAACCTCCTTGGTTGCCCTAATTATCTTGATTACCATGTCCGGCTTGATTACCTTGGAACCCTGAACCGGAGCTGCCGCCTCCATACCCGGCTCATGAAAACCGCCTCCTGAACCGCCGGGCGGGCCATTGTCATATTGAAACATATTAGAATTTTTGAACTCTCGCATGATGAAGCAATCCTTCCAAAGATGTGAAGCTGGCTTCTCCTTCGATCCATGCTTTGGACAAGGTGGATTTAACAGGCGCTCCAGATTGGGGCCTGACCCTCCGCCCCTTTGGGGTGGTTTTCCCTTATGACGCTGACCGTTATCCTAGGCATTGGTGTTAGCCACAAAGTCCAGGCTATTGTCCGCTTTGCGCTTACCATTGTTCCCATGACCTGTCGGGTTATGCTGCTACCCCTTGGCACTGCCGTTCTTTTTCCCTTTCCCTGGTTTGTCCTCTTCAGAATCAAGGTCCTTAGTACTATCTGAATCGGCATACTTAACCAAAGCGGCCATAAGCGTTGACATGTCATTACAGTGACGTTTGACCCTTCCCAACTTCAGTTTTAATGGCATGAACCGGCAGTTGCCCTCCAATGTCAAAACTGCTGTGTCTACATTGATGCGGTCTAATGAATGCAAAATAGCTAAGACTTGCTTCACCCAATGGGTCGTAGACTCCCCATCCTCTTGAACACAAGCGGCTAGGTCCACAATTGACATGGGCTGCTTACATGTATCCTTGAAATTTCGGATAAACCGGCTCTTTAACTCAGCCCATGACGCAATGGAATTAGCTGGTAGACTCTTTAACCAGGTACGGGCCATTCCTTCCAACATCATGGTGAAATACTTAGCACACACTGCTTCATCCACATCAAGCATCTCCATTGCCATCTCATAACTCTCCACCCATGATTCAGGGGGCAAATTGGCAGTGTAATTGGGCACCTTACGAGGGCCTTTGAAATCCTTGGGCACTCACACATTACGCAAGGCTGGGGTGAGGCATGGTACCCCCAAAGAACTGAAGACCACACCTGGCTCCACGGAGGTGGTTGGACGAACCGGAGTAGGCTGACGAGCTGCATTCTGTGCTGCCAACTCGGCCTCTCATCACGCTCGGCCATGATCCACCACATCTTGTGCATTAGCACCACCACCCGTCGGGTTACGGTGCCGCGCACTGCTTGACACGGCCGGTTCATCAATATGTCTCTTGTAGCTCCGACTTGGACGGGGAGTGGAATGAATCCTCTCGCGGCTATGCGAATAAGCCTGCTGCTGAGTCAAGGCCGTCTGCAGGAGCTCCCTAGACCGTCGTGTCTTAATTGCTACGGGGGACTCGCCATCAATCGGGAGAGCTGCCAATCGTGAAGCGGCTGCAACGATGTTATCCAACGGGTTAGAGTAATTCCCCGGGGGCGTCGGAACGCGCTGTCACACAATGTTGTTCTGACAAGGCGGGTCCATCGTGCGCGGCTGAACCAGCGCTCCTGTTACCGATGCCTCGGTCTGGTTTACCACTAGCTGGTTACTGGTTCCTGCTCCTGGCCTGTTGAAGAGATTTCTTGGCTCGTAACCCGGCGGGAGGTGTGACCAGTATCTCCTCCGCGGGACATCATCTGAGGCACTCTGATCCAACCTAAGCCGGTAGGCCCGAGCTTCTAACTCGGCCTGTTCTGTAGCCATCCTGGCATTCTCTGTTGCCAGGTAAGCCTTAGCCTAAGTTATCTGATCCTTCACCTTTGCAATCTCCGCGTTGTGCTGATCCCGGTTTGCCGCATCCACCTCCGCTGCTAGCAACATTGCTAAAGTGTCAAACAGATCGGATAAAACCTGAGCCGGAGGCGATGCAGAACCCCCCGCTCCCACTGGCATTGCTGTTGCTGAACCGGAGATCATTGCCGCGGTGGTAGAAGAGTGTTGCGCTGGTTGTGTACCGGCCATGAAGACCCCGACCCGGCTTGGCAGATCGAGGGGGTCTGGAATACTGTTGCCATCGGAACGTCCACTAATCCGGCCATCCTGCAGTTGGTACAGGGACTCGGTCTCTCCGGTTGAAGACTCATCGTCGGAACGGACAATGGTTTCTCCGTCAGATGTCGGTCCATCCTCATATTCTGCTCCATGGATGACACCTACGAAGACATGCCTTGCTGCGGGCTGAACCTGGGCAGGGCTTGCACGTTGAGCCATCTCGATGATGTCGGTGCAGGTGTCCGGCTCAGGGACCGGTTCGCCGATCTTGCCGATGAAGACATGAATTCCGCCAAAGGGGACCCGGTACCCGTATTCAATTGAACCGGCCTCGGGACCCCATCCAGTGTCGTCGATGTAGAGCTTGCCGCGACGACTTTTAGTCATCCGGCCCACAGCGTATCCCTTGAGCCCTTCAAAGCTGCCCTTCAAAGCTGCCCTTCAAGAACTCGAAACCATCATGCGATAGCCCCACGGTGTGCACCAACTGTCGTGGTTTTGTCATGGCAGGTGCCCTCGTGAAAGGACTTACTCGTGGAGCCATCGCTACGGGTTAGCTTAAAGGGGTTAAACCGGACAAGGAACACAAGAGTTTTATACTAGTTCGGCCCCTTACGATGAAGGTAAAAGCCTACGTCTAGTTGTGATGGATTTGCTGGGGTTTCGATGACCAGGGAGCGAATCCGCTTTGCCTGGCTTCGAATTGTTGTGTCTTGTCCCTAAACCGCTGCCGGGTCGTCCCTTTATATACATAGGTCGACGCCCGTCAGTTTACAGAGTCCTGAGGCCGGATCATCAATGTGTCCAACTCGGTCTCTATCCTTGCTATCTTACAATACAAGTTACATGAGAAAGTCTGTTTATATCTACAGGCCTTAACCTGCTTTGGGCCTTGGGCCTTCATAAACACCAACCTTTATCTTCCTGGGCTTCTAATCCTCATAGAGTTAACCCGGCTACTCCTGGCCGGTTTACGTCCAGTAGTAATATCCCCAACACTGACCCAATTTGGGACCCGGGGTTTGAGAAACTTCTGAGCTTAATAGTTTGGGCTCCGGGATATCAACCGATTTTTTAGGTCCACCATCCGGTTCTAGGTTCGGAGGATAGGGCATGTCGTTCCGCAGACGGGTATCCGGATCTTCGAGCTCGGAAATCCGAACATAGTTCGTCCTCAATATAGAGGAAGAGTTGTTGATTTGCTCCTTTACTACCACTATCTGATGGGTGAACGGTGGAGATTTGATTTCTCTCTGATCGGGTTTAAGCCCAATCCGATCGTAGTCTGTAGCAACCCCCAAGGCGGCGATGCGATCCAAGAGTTCGTTTAAAGATGACAACTTTGTTGGATCCATCCGTTTGGAGTATTCTTAGTCAACATGGAGGCGATTTTTGATGACCTGAGAAGTCATCGTCGGCTTAACGGCCGGACGGGCGGTCATGGTAAAGCCGCCCAGCTGGAGGGTTTGGCCTGAGGCCAGGGCTCCTCCAGAGGTGATACTTTCCTTGATAACAAGGCGAGCCATCAGTCCTATCTTCGACGTCATAGAGGAACTCTCAATGAAAGCACCAATGTCGGTGTCAAAACCGGCGGATCTCGGGTAGGGGGTCCCAAACTGTGCATCTAAGGTCGATGGTAATAGGAGGCTGGGGACACGGTGTTTTACCTAGGTTCGGGCCCTCTTGATGGAGGTAATACTCTACATCATGCTTGATTGATTTGAGTATGAGGATTACAAGAGTTGATCTACCACGAGATCGTTGTGGCTAAAACCCTAGAAGTCTAGCCTGTATGATTGTGATTGCCCCTATGAACTAAACCCTCCGGTTTATATAGACACTGGAGGGGACTAGGGTTGTACAAAGTCGGTTACAGAGAAAGGAATCTTCATATCCGAATGCCAGGCTTGCCATCCACACCAAGGAGAGTCCCATCCGGACACGAGAGAGAGTCTTTTGTCTTATATCTTCACAGCCCATCAGTCCGTCCCATGTCCAACAGGTCGGACGCCCCAGGACCCCTTAATCCAGGACTCCCTCACCCTTCGTGGGTTCAAGTCTCCATCAACGTGGATGTACGATAGCACCACCTATTGAACCACGCCAAAAATCTCCATGTCTCCAATTGCGTTTGCACACTCCAATCCCATCCCTTTACTTTCTTGCAAATTGCATGCTTTACTTTCCGCTGCTCATATACTATTGTCATGCTTGCTTCAATGTATTGTGAATGTTTAAACTTGTGTTAAAACTCCACCTCAACTTGAAGAAACTAAAAACTGCTACTTTTCTTTGTTAAGAGTCTATTCACCCCCCTCTAGACACCTCTTGTCGATCCTTTTAGTGGGACTATTAAGTTGACGCATATGCAAGATTTCTTTACTTATTATATATGCAACAAACGATTCTAGCAGACGTAACCATTGGATGTGAATCCAATGGCCGTTGTGCTTCTTCAATCTCTGATCTTCTTGCTCCAGCCGCCAAATCCAGCACCGACGGGACCGCCTGCTCCTGCCTCCCATGGCAAGTTGTGCTGCTGCACAGGCCTCACCGCCCCTACTAATCCCACCGCTGGCTAGGCCATCCCTCTACTCATGAAATCCCTCCATTGTTGTGGCTTCGTCGCCTCCGGGTCATTCCCTTCCTGGGTCTCGCCGTCGTCCATCGCGCTGGTGTTCTTGGCACGGTGTGGTCAACATTGTCAACAAACGACAACATCGGAAGAGGGATGTACATGGAGAGGCTGACAGTTGGGACCCACATGGTCCATGGCCGCACGCAAGAAAGTACCTCCTTATTATGCCAAAAAGAATGAATCCTCCCAATGACAACTGGGACCCACCAGCTATATCGTGGCATGGAAGGAAGTGCCTCCTTATTAAACGAAAAATAATGAGTGCTCCCCATGATAGTTGGGGCCCACCAGATTTGGAGGCTGACTTGTGGCCCTACTAAGCACATGGGTTTGTCAACTTAGTCAACAAACGATTCTATCACCGGTGACCGTTGGATTGTTAACATCCAACGGTCGTCCTGCTTCTTCAACCTCTGATTTTCTTGCTCCAGCCGTCCAAACCACCGCGTGCTCCTGCCTTCTGTGGCTGGCTATGCTGCCGCAGAGGCCTCACCGCCCCTACTACTCCCACCGCTGGCCAGGTCATCCCTCTACTCACCCACACCCCCTGTTATTCTACGGTGACGACAGCCTCACACTACAGTCGAACCAGTCAATTCTCGTACTACCCTCCGCATGTTCCTAGGATCCGTGTCTTTCCCTACCTCACCATCGTACACCGCCTGGTGTTGTTTGCACGGCGTGGTCAACGAACGACAGCCACCGAAAGAGGATTGTACGTGATGAGGCTGACAGAAGAACCCACCAGCTACATCTTCGCACGCAAGGAAGTGCCTCCTTATTACGCACAACTGGCTGGGGCTGGGGGTAATGTACACATCAAGATGGGATCCTCTCACAAGACTGTTCTCTACTCTACATATCACGCGAGGGGCGCATCAACACCTGCGGATTCTCCTTGCAACTACACATGCACTCATGCATACAAATGGGGGCCTCCAACTACAGTGCATGATGCAAACTCATGCATACATCTTCACACACACACCACCAAGTATACACAACATCATAAGTGAGAGGGTAGCTCGTATCGATTGATTGGGGGCTCATACACTATCGCATGTGATCACAATGACTCATGCATATGCAGGCTTCTCCAACTATTGCGCACCATGCGCAGTTGCGGGCTGCTAGCGAGTGACTCACATCAAATAGTCGATTGGGTTCTCTATAATACCAAAGTCTCACGTACAATAGGGGCCTCCTACAACCGCGTGAGCATTGCTCGGTTAATCGGGGGCTGCAACTACGGTGCACATATGAGCATACGAGATCATGCAAACTACCAATGCAACGCCTAGGCCCGACCACCCACAATATACCATGCGAGGTGGAGAAATTCCCAAAAATTCTTGCCCTCACTTCTACCATGATTTTTTTTACGTCATGGAATGCCTAAAGAATGTGATCCAGGTGCACCGCCGGCCCTCCCAGGATGAAAATCTCTTTCTCTATCATAATTTTCTATCATAGAATTAGGTGTCCACCATATCCATGATGATACATGTTTTCGTCACTACTATCGTCTTGGAAGTGTCACTTACATGACAAAAATATTTTCGTTCAAGCCAAAATGTCACAGATGCATGTGTCTTTTTCTTGTAGTTGACTAAGGAAACACACATAATGAAAAAAGTATAGCCTCCTCCATCTGGGTTTATTGTAAACATTGTCATACAAAGACAAGTCATTAATGTCATTAATAAACTCCAATAAGCATGCTTGATATTTAAAGTTGAGTCGTCGATTCCTTCCTCTTTTTCCTTGCGGTAACATCTAGATAGGTGTTTCACTCCGAGTAAACGTAAACATGAAACCATATGGGAACCGAATAGATCAATTACAATAATGGGCTTATAGCCCGTTGAGAGAGTCCTGGACTAAGGGGTCCTCGGGCGTCCGGCCTATCAACTATGGGCCGAACTGATGGGCTATGAAGATACGAAGACTGAAGACTGCACCCGTGTCCGGATGGGACTCTCCTTGGCGTGGAAGGCAAGCTTGGCGGCCAACTATGTAGATCCCTTTCTCTTTAACCGACCTTTTGTAACCCTAGATCCCTCCCGTGTCTATATAAACCAGAGGGCTAGGTCCGTAGATAGGCCGAAGACTCATTACCATAGTCATACAAGCTAGACCTCTAGGGTTTAGTCATTACGATCTCGAGATAGATCAACTCTTGTAATACTCGTATTCATCAATATCAATCAAGAAGGACGTAGGGTATTACCTCCATAGAGAGGGCCCGAACCTGGGTAAACATCGTGTTCCATGTCTCATGTTACCATCGACCTTAGACACACAGTTCGGTACCCCCTACCCAAGATCCCGGTTTTGACACCGACATTGATGCTTTCGTTGAGAGTTCCACTATGCCGTCAACAAAAGGTCTGATGGCCCCTTCAATCGTCGATAGTGACGTTGTCCAAGGAGAAACCTTCCTCCTCGGACAGATCTTCGTGTTCGGCGGCTTCGCACTACGGGCCAACTCGTTTGGCCACCTGGAGCAGATCGAAAGCTACGCCCCTGGCCATCAGGTCAGGTTTGGGATCTTGAATTGCGTTGCGGACATCCGTGGAGATTTGATCTTCACTGGATTCGAGACCGCGACAACCGCTCCTGGTCACCTTGACGAACATGACCTAAATCTGTCATCAGCCCGCATCCTGGAGATAGCTCCTGTAACCACTCTGGCCTTAGAGCTGGAGCACACTGCGACACATCAAAGGATTGGAGGCTCGAACCCACGACGGAGGCCATAGATTCCCCGGTGTTGGAGCCGCACATGGACTTAACCTCACACAATATCCGTGTCACTGGAATTCCGGACTCGTCTCTGGTTATAAGTTCCGAACCATGTAAGCCCGCGAACGCCGAACTTGATCGCACATCGATCTTCGAATTCAGCGCCGCAGACATCTTCCAGCACTCTCCCTTGGGCGATGTGCTGAACTCATTAAAGAACTTATCCTTGGCGGAGGACTCTCAGCCGAACTATGTACAGTTCGAACTAGAGGTTGATGATGGGGAATCTTGCTTCCCACCTGCCACCCACTTCATAGCCACTGTCGAGGATTTAACCGACATGCTTGACTATGGCTCTGAAGACATTGCCAGTACGGATGACGATACCGACAAGGAGCAAGGCCAAAACCCGCCATTCACTGGACAATGGATGGCCACTTCTTCCTACGATGTATACATGGCGGACACGCCTGGAAAAACTAACAACGATGACTAAGAGGATCTAGTTGAGGATAAACCTCCTGAGAGACAGCCCAAGCAACAACTTCCTCGACGCCGCTCTAAGTCACGTCGTTATAAAGACTGCAGTACGGGCACCGGAAAAAATAATACTCCAGACGATGCCGAAAATAATGAAGACCCCGTCAAGGTAGCCTCCGAACAGGGGGAACAGGATAAAGGGCAAGTTAGCCCTGATGAACAGGTCATACTCGGAGACTCGGAGGACAGTAATTATCTTCCGCTCTCCGAGGAAGAGGAGAGTGTCGGTGTCAAAACCGGCGGATCTCGGGTAGGGGGTCCCGAACTATGCGTCTAAGGCGGATGGTAACAGGAGACAGGGGACACGATGTTTACCCAGGTTCGGGCCCTCCTGATGGAGGTAATACCCTACGTCCTGCTTGATTGTTCTTGATAATATGAGTAGTACAAGAGTTGATCTACCACGAGATCAGAGAGGCTAAACCCTAGAAGCCAGCCTATGGTATGATTGTATGTTCTTGGTCCTACGGACTAAACCCTCCAGTTTATATTGACACCGGAGGGGGCTAGGGTTACACATAGTCGGTTACAAGGAAGGAGATCTACATATCCGTACTACCAAGCTTGCCTTCCACGCCAAGGAGAGTCCCATCCGGACACGGGACGAAGTCTTCAATCTTGTATCTTCATAGTCCAACCGTCCAGCCAAAGGATATAGTCTGGCTATCCAGATACCCCCTAATCCAAGACTCCCTCAGTAGCCCCTGAACCAGGCTTCAATGACGATGAGTCTGGCGCGCAGATTGTCTTCGGCATTGCAAGGCGGTTTCCTCCTCCGAATACTTCATAGAAGATTTTGAACAGGAGGATCGTGTCCGGCTCTGCAAAACGAGTTCCACATACCACCGTAGAGAGAATAATATTTCCACAAATCTAATTTGCTGACATACCCCGTAGTGTGACATCACACCACAGCCAGGTCTTTATTCGAATCGTTTTTCATAACCCATCTCAGCGTGTTTCGCGAGGCGGTTTGCTTGGCACATCTTGTCAAAGCAGAGATCGTGTCCCCCTTATCACGGGATTCTCATCAATACGGATGTGGGTAACCCAACCGTGCCTATTGGTAGGACTCCTAGATCTAAGGCAAGTCCCAAACGGCCACGAGGAGGGCGCTTGATCACCCTCTTTATAAAGGGGACAAGGCTTTTTCTTTTTTCCCTCTCGTGCTCAATCAAATCCTTCCCCCTTCTCGAGTTCTAACACCCAAAACTCAGGTCAGGTGCTTCGGACCTGCAACTATGTCCGGATCCAACCTTCAAGGTCAGTGGATGCCTTCCTCCGTCACGGAGGAGGACATCAAGAAGTTGAGAGAGGCCAGATATCTGACCGCCGAAATTTCGCATCGGCTGCCTGCCCGAGGGCAGGTCGTCCCTACTCCAGAACCCAACGAGAGCGTCGTGTTCATCTCCCACTTCCTCCGAGGACTAGGCCTCGCTCTGGATCCCTTTGTTAGGGGTCTTATGTTCTATTATGGGCTAGATTTTCACGATCTGGCCCCGGATTTCCTTCTTCACATTTCGTCATTTATTGTCGTATGTGAGGCCTTCCTCCACATTACCCCTCACTTTGGCCTGTGACTCAAGACCTTCGATGTGAAGCCGAAGATGATCGAGGGGCAGCACACAGCGTGCGGAGGCACTTTAATAAGAAAAATCGCTGACGCTCCCTGGCCTGAGGGTAGCTTCCTAGAGGTGTCCGGATTGTGGCAGCGGGAGTGGTTCTACATCACAGCTCCCCGAAGTGCCAAGTGGGTAGCTGCCCCCACCTTTCGCTCAGGCCCCCCACCACAACTGATGTCATGGATCAGCAGGGGGCTGAGCTGGGGTCCAGCCAAGGATGTGCCAATACTGCAAAGCCATATCCGAGATCTCTTTGAGAGAGATTTCAGTCTGGTTATGGTAGTGCAAGTTATGCTAGTTCCTCGAGTCCAGCCTTGCAAACGCCGGCCCCTTCGCATGTGGGAATTCAACCCGGAAGGACCGCGGGCTATTCAACACTTCCTTGGCATGACGCCCGAGGAGATGTACAAATTGTTCTTCGGACCACAAATAATATGTCCGGACATCACTAAGGATGCATGTTTGAGCTGCAATCGCCCAGATACCCAAGTAAGTAGCCCCGCATCCGAACACACTGCCCGTTTATTTATCGCAATGTCGCCCTAAAAAAGCCGCTCTTTGACCAGGATTGGATAGCGAAGGCAAAGTTGATCAGGTGTCCGGCCCCCCTCCCTAAGACATCACCAAATCCCGTGCAAACCAGGATGCTGGAGATCGCGCCTTATCAAGCGCCCTTAGGAGAAGATAAAGGGGGGGACATGGAGGCTAGCGCCTCCGCGAAGGAGGTTAACCGGGGAGGAGGAACTGAAACTTCCTCTCCCTAGGGAAGGAAGAGGACCGCCTCTGAGGACCCGAAGACCATGGTCTCCAAACGGGGGAAGAAATCTTCGTCGGAGGGTCCTGCCCTGGGGGATACCCCGGCTGCACTATGCCCTCAAGGGGATCAGCCCTCCATCGAGCTGTAAGTAAAAGGGTACTTAATAATGAAAATATCTCGCTTTACTTCTGAGGAAAATAACCGAAGAATTTATCAGTTCGGATCTTAGCCCTTCTCAGCAGAGCTCGTCTTCAGGGGATCTTCTTCCAGAGATGATGGAGAGCGAAACGCCTCCCTCTGCCATACCGCCTCATGAGGCGGGCGACCCCGAGGTGTCGTCGCGGAGGGTTTTTCCTAATCCGGCAAGGCTAGAAGGTAATCCTATGGCCACCCGAAGTCCTCAGTATCCGACTCTTGAAGAGGGCAATCGAAAGAGTCCAGCACCATCTGGTGTACGATCGGACGTACTGAGGGATCTGCTAGAGCAAGCGGCTATCTCAGAAGAGCACCGCACATTGATGGGTACGGTGATTGAAAGGATTTCGTCCGCCGAAAGCGGGTTGCATGAAGCCTTTATGAGTCTACTGACGGGTTTTGAGGTACGTGAAATGATGTACATTTTTTACAGTACCGCACATTTTTAGATGTGCCCTATGTAGATAGTAGCCCCTGAGACTCTGGGTGCTGTCGAAGACGACAGCGCACAGAGGATCATAGTCCCGGGAATAATCGTGCCGCCTTAATATGCAGGTGGCGGAGGGTCCGGTGGCCAGCCGGACTGATGAGTTTGCCGAGCTAAAGCAGCAGCTTGACGTGGCAAACGCCGACATCGTACTTGTCAACAAGCGGCTTGACGAGGCACAGGGTATGTGATTCCTTCGATGACACATGGGAAGAGGAGCATGATGCTAGTATCTATAACATGTGTGAATGTAGATGAAGTTGCGGCCATGGAGAACCTTCGGGTGGAACTTGCCCGAGCTAAAGAACAAGCCAGGAAAAGCGATGCGGCTGCCCTAAAGGCAATCGAGGAGCTGAAAGCGGAATAGGCTGCTCACTGTCAAAATAAGGAGGAAATAGCCAGGATGGCTGTGGAATTGAAGAATGCCGCTGACCATTACGAGCTTCTTGAAGAGGAAGATCGAGCGAAGAGGACAGACCTAGAGAAGGCCACGATGGCGACCAAAGACACCCGCTCTGCAATGAGAGCGATGAAGGAAGAGCTGCGTCAAGCCGGGGATATCGCGGCTGGGAAGCCCTTTATGCTGCGGATGAAGTTCGGAGATCCTAGGTATGCCCCTTTGGACTGGTTGTGGAGTTCTGTGGACGCATATCTGGACTTAGCGGCGAGTGCTACTGATGCGGCCGAATACTTCCGAGATAAAAAAGATCATGAAGTGGAAAAGCTATTCTGGTCACAATTTAACTTTCCAGAGCGTCCGCTTTCATTGACTGATCGGTTGGCCGAATGGGCCGAGCTGAATAGATTGTCCGGACTCGCCATGAGGTCTGTTGTGGATCATCTCTGGCCGGAAAGGCCAAAGCCGAACAGTTATTTTAGTTTGGTGCAGCAGTTCCTTGGTGTTGTGCCACGCATCGATGATGTAAAGAGATCGACGTGCATAGAGGGTGCACGGATGGCCTTTGCCTGTTGTGACACAGGGTTCGGCCGTAGGCCGAGTGGCTGTTGAGCACTACTTTGAAGAAGTCCTTGAAGGCGCTCATTCGATAGAGGCTCAGTGCTCGAAGAATATTATGTTCTAGTGACATGTATTCCCATTGTAAAAACAATGTTTTATTGAGTTTATCAAGGTTGTATTTATACTTTTGCCTGAAAGTACTATGATGCCTCCTGTGCGGCCATTTATGTATATATGCATATAACCTGAAAGATGGCAGTCGTCGGCTTCAGCCCCCACGCATATAATGCGGGTGTGCTCGCAGAAGATGCATGTTCACACTTGATCCAACGTCTTGGTCCATCAAGGAGGTGATAGCGCAGCAAACTAGGCAATCGTACTATAATGCTCTAACACTTTCACTTAGCCAGAGGAGTTTGACAGTGGGGCTACTATATAGCCCCTGGTGGCTCCGCGCTCATCCGAATTCGGGGCTCGTACATGCCTGGCCAGGAAATGGCCCTTCATTAAGGCGGAGGAATCCCGAAGATTCCGCTAGGTAATCGAATGGTTGACCAGTCTCACGCTATATCATGACAGTCAGTTTTTGGCTTTCTCTACTTAGGTGCTCGTCCGGATGAACCAGGGCACAATCGCAGTAGTTCTCCTGGTGCCGCCCTAGCCGATAGAGCGGAACGTAAGGCAGCAAAACACAGGAGCCGGGCAAACCCAACATTTGACCAAAGACATGATTCGGAGCTGATGCATATAAGGCCAAACTCGCGACGCCGAACACTCCCTAAGGTATTCGGTCTTTATGATGTAAGCCAGGCTAAACAGTGCCCTTTGTAATAAGCCCCTGGTGTCCAGGTACGTGCGATATTCTGATGTGGCCACATGCCAATATGTCAGCATCCTTCTCAGTTGTACTGAGAATCCGGGGGATGTGTATCAATAAGAGACAGTAAAAAAGGTTTACGCAGGGTCTTAATCTAAAAAGAATCCTCGGAACGGGTCCCTGCTGCACGTCTGCGCCTGTGTCTCTGTTGTGCCGTATCCTGGATGGGTGTAGCATGATGGTCATCTGTAAAAGAGAGGAACTTAGTTGAAAAGTTGTCGTGCAAAAGGTAGGTTATACTAAATAAACCATGTATAGTTCCAGATGAGTAAAGTTGAGCCTAATTGTCACTTGTTTACATGCGTTGATCCCCTTGTATTGTTGTAGGGGTATAGCCATCAAACATGTATCAATTATATATGGCTACACCGGACTCGTCTAACCGTGTCTGTGGTCTTAACGACCTGTCAGATGCTCTAGTTGGTAAGGCCGTCTAGTGTGCGGCTGCCAAGGCAGCTGCACGGTCTTCCGCGTGCAAGGAGCGCTCAATATTTCCATTTACTGTAATGATGCCATGTGGACCGGGCATCTTAAGCATGAGAGAAGCGTAATGCGGTATTTCGTTAAAGCGAGCAAAAGCTTCACGTCCGAGTAGTGCTTGATAGCCACTTTGGAACGGAGCGATGTGGAAGGTTAACTTTTCGCTGCGGAAGTTATCGGGAAAGCCGAATATAACCTCTAGTAGCAGGGAGCCCGTGCAATGGGCTTCTGGACCTGGCGTTACTCCTTTAAAGGTAGTATTGCTATGGCTAATTTTTGTTGGTTCTATCCCCATTTTGTGGACTGTGTCATGATATATCAGGTTTAAACTACTGCCGCCGTCCATCAGGACTCGTGTAAAGTGGTATCCGTCAATTATCGGGTCTAACACCAAGGCAACCCATCCTGCATGCTGGATACTTGCCGAGTAATCCCGATGGTCAAAGGTGATCGGTTTGGACGACCAGTGGCAGAACTCCACGGTGATAGGCCCTGGGGCATGTGTCTCTAGGAGTGCCGCTTTGTTTCTCCCCTTCATCACGTGTAACACGTTTACTGTTTTGACTTCTGGTGGGAATTTCTTCTGTTCCCCAGTGCTTTGCTTGCGAGGTTCGTCCTCGTCTTTGCTTGGTGTATCCTACCCCTTGTGCTCGGCGTTGAGTTTGCCGGACTGCTTGAAGACCCAACATTCTCTATGGGTATGATTTGCATGTTTATCGGGGGTGTTGTGGATCTGACATAGTTTGTCCAGAATCTTGTTCAGGCTGGACAGTTCGTCTCTGTTGCCTTTGGAGGGCAGCTTTTGCTGACCTGGTCGAGAGCTTCTAAATCTGGTGTTTACTGTCGTGCTCTTCAAGCTGTCTTCTTTATTCCGGCGCTTGTTTTTGCTGCGTCGTGGCTTCCCGTTTCCGTCCCTGACTTCGGATGTACTTGGGTCGCTGGTGCTACATCGGGCTAACCAGCTGTCCTCGCCCGCGCAAAAGCAGGTCATGAGGCTTGTTAATGCTGCCATTGTTCTCGGCTTTTCTTGGCCGAGGTGTCTGGCAAGCCATTCGTCTCGAACGCTGTGCTTGAAAGCTGCTAAGGCTTAGGTGTCTGGACAGTCGACTATTTGGTTCTTTTTAGTGAGAAATGTGTTCCAAAGCTTTCGGGCTGACTCTTTGGGCTGTTGAGTTATATGACTTAAATCATCTGCATCCAGTGGTCGGACATAGGTCCCTTGAAAATTTGCCCGAAAAGCATCCTCGAGCTCTTCCCAGCTTCCAATGGAGTTTCCAGGGAGGCTTTTAAGCCAGTGCCGAGATGGCCCTTTGAGCTTGAGGGTTAAGTACTTGATGGCATGCAGATCGTCTCCTCGAGCCATGTGGATATGGAGGATGTAGTCCTCAATCCAGACCCCAGGGTTTGTCATTCTGTCGTACGCCTCTATGTTTACGGGTTTGAATCCCTCTGGAAATTCATGGTAAAGCACCTCATCGGTGAAACATAGGGGGTGTGCGGCACCCCTGTATTTGGGTGTACCATGGTGTTCGGATTTTTGTTGTGTTGCATTGCATGCTGGAGCGCGCTTGCTTGGCCCGTAGATGGATCTGGTTGCGCCGTCCTTTTTATGCGAGCCCTCACATGGATCGCGTACTGGCTTGTGTGCGGTGTCGTTTGCCGCCCTATGTTGGCCACGAGGTCGGCTATCCGACCGGATGGCTGTTTTGTTTTTTGATTGCGGGGGATCTAAGGCCTCATCATCGAATTCAGGTAGCAGCTTTCGCTTCGGGTAGCTCTTTGTGTGGTGACTACCGCCATACTTTGCTGCAGTGTTGAGTACTTTACTCCATCTAATTCTGAGTGTGTCTTGTGCAGCCCTGAGCCTTTGCTTCTACTTTTTTAGACTCCTCGCAGTGGCGACAAGCCTTTGATGGGTATTCTGTTGCTCTGGGTGCTTGTCCGGTGTGATGTCATCCAGACTGTTCTCTTCGCCGGAGACGGGTTGTTCGGTTTGATTCTCCGTGTTGCCGTGGTCGGACGGTGGTTCAATGCTGTGTTTGTCGTCCGTTGGCTCACCCTGCTCTATCGCTGGGTCTATATGATCACTGTTTCTGCCGAGGCGGGATTTGGAGCGGTGCTTACGCCGCCGCTTTGACTGCTTATCGAGGGTACGATCCTTCCTTGCGTCCTTCTGTTCCTCGTCGTCGTTTTCTTTGGGTGTGTCCACCATGTATACATCATATGATGAAGTGGGCGTCCAGTGCCCTATGGGCAGTGGCTCCTGTTCGTCTCCTGTATCATCGTCCATACCGTTGATGTCTTCGGAGTCGAAGGCGAGCATGTCGGTCAAATCATCGATAGTGGCTACTAAGTGGGTGGTGGGTGGGCGGCGAATTTCTTCGTCGTCCACATCCCGATCTGGTCGGCCATAGTTCGGCCAGGACTCTCCTGACAAGGAGAGAGACCTTAATGAGTTCAGTATGTCGCTAGAGGGCGAGTGCTGAAAGATATCCGCGGAGGTGAACTCCATGATCGGCGCCCAATTGGATTCGATAGGCACGGGCGCAGGCGGTTCAGAGTCCGTGGCCGGGGAAGAATCCGGCAGTTCGGCGTCACGGCTCCCATGAAGGGTAAGGTCGATACTCGGCTCGATCGCTGCTGAGAATGCGGCCTCCGTGGCGGGGTCTATCCACCCGTCCATGGATGGTGCAATTAGCTCCGAATTGAGGGTCGGAGCGGTTGCCGGTGCGATCTCCCGAACACTGTCCGATGGTAGAGCTAAATCATGCTCATCGTGATCATGCGGCGCACTCGGAAAGGGCTCGAATCTGTTGAAGATCAAGTCTCTGTTGATGTCGGTCGTGTGGTTTATGCTACCAAACCTGACCTGGTGGCCAGGGGCGTAACTCTCGATCTGCTCCCGATGGCCAAGCGAGTTGGCCCGCAGTGCGGGTTCGCCGAATACAAGGATCTATCCGGGGAGAAAAGTCTCACCCTGGACTGCATCGCTATCGATGATTGAAGGGGCCGTCCAGCCTAACGATGACAACACAGAGGAACTCTCAATGAAAGCACCAATGTCGGTGTCAAAACCGGCGGATCTCGGGTAGGGGGTTCCGAACTGTGCGTCTAAGGCGGATGGTAACAGGAGGCAGGGGACACGATGTTTACCCAGGTTTGGGCCCTCCTAATGGAGGTAATACCCTACGTCCTGCTTGATTGTTCTTCATAATATGAGTAGTACAAGAGTTGATCTACCATGAGATCAGAGAGGCTAAACCCTAGAAGGTAGCCTATGGTATGATTGTATGTTCTTGGTCCTACGGACTAAACCCTCCGGTTTATATAGACATCGGAGGGGGCTAGGGTTACATAGAGTCAGTTACAAGGAAGGAGATCTACATATCCGTACGTCCAAGCTTTCCTTCCACGCCAAGGAGAGTCCCATCCGGACACGGGACAAAGTCTTTAATCTTGTATCTTCATAGTCCAACAGTCCGGCCAAAGGATATAGTCCGGCTATCCGGATACCCCCTAATCCAGGACTCCCTCAAAGAGCCTCGGCGATGAGGATTTCATCATGCTTAAGGAACCTCTCCAGCAGGAGCACTTCAAATGCTGGCTAATAGCCACTGCAAGAAGCCTGAAAGAAACAGCTGCAGCTTCAAGTGGACCAAGATCTGCTCAATGATAGATGGATCGATGTCCTGGCCGCCGAAGAATACAGCCTTAGTGGCCCAGCCAAAAGCTACCTGAAGCGTAGATTGCTACCTCCGTTCGATGACGAGGCGCTGGAGCCCATACCATCATCACACAATGCGGCAGGTCGACCACAACTTGGTCCGGATAAAGCGGCAACTCAAGCCGAACACCAGACCGCCCCACCTCGCCGTAAAGGCAAGAACAAAACAGCTCAGGGTTGTACGTACGACCTTCGACAGGACTTGGATAGTAGAGCAGGACATGCAAGATCGATCTACGGGAGGACGTGCCTCGTCACGCGACGACGGCTACCTATTCAGACGTGACAAGCCTCCATCGGCCAAAAACCGCAAATGGACTCCATCGGGGGTACGTCACAGTGTGGCCCAACATAGAGGTGCCACACACCCTCTTTGCTTCATAGACGAATTAATGGAGCATTAATTCCCAGACGGGTTCAAACCCATGAATATTGAATCATACGACGGAACAACGGATCCCACGGTATGGATTAAGGACTTCCTTCTCCATATCCACATGGCCCGCGGAGATGACCTTCATGCCATCAAATACCTACCACTAAAACTCAAAGGACCAGCTCGGCACTGGTTAAACAGTCTACCGGAAAATTCTATTGGCAGCTGGGAAGATTTGGAAGATGCCTTTCGCGACAACTTCCAAGGAACATAAGTCCGGCCATCGGATGCCGATGACTTAAGTCACATTGTCCAGCATCCCGGAGAATCAGCTAGGAAGCTCTGGACTAGGTTCTTAGTTAAAAAGAACCAAATAGCCGACTGTCCGGATGCACAAGCCCTTGCAACCTTCAAACACAGTGTCCGGGATGAATGGCTTGCACGCCACCTCGGTCAAGAAGGACCTAAATCCATGACAGCCCTTACCGCTCTAATGACTCGCTTTTATGTGGGAGAAGACAGCTGGCTTGCTCGTAGAAGAAACAGCACCAGCGACTCGGACACTTTCGAAATCTGAGACGGCAATGGCAAGCCACGACAAAGCAAACACAACAGTCGCAATGATAATGAAAGATCACGCGACACAGCGGTCAACGTCGGATTCAGCAATCCCAAACCCGGTCAACGAAAAAACCATTCAAGGCGAACCGAGACGGACCATCCAACCTAGATAGGATATTGGACCGACCCTGCCAGATTCACGGACACCCCGATAAACCAGCTAATCATACCAACATAAGTTGTTGGGTCTTCAAGGAGGGCGGCAAGCTCAACTCCGAACACAAGGGGAGGAGGCCGCCAGGCTATAGGGACGACAGAGAGGTTCACCAACCAAATACGGGGGGTCAGAAACAATTCCCCCCCCCCCCCCCCCCCCCGAGGATCGATCAACCCCGGAGCAGAAATAGCAGTTTAGCTTCCGCCGCCCACCTCATATACCTGCAAAATTTGCACCGTGCACACATCACTACGCACTTAAGATACCATGGGCATTGGCGGAAGCACAATACGGACAAGCCGGCAAGCATTCCCATAACATTTATAATTTGTTTTCCTTTTTTTCTTTCTTCATTATCTCTTAAAAACAGGTGCCGCAAAGGACAAACATCTAAACTGGCTCTATCGGAGTTCGGATCCGTACACTCACCTACGGGGCTACTTCCGTCAAGGATTCCCCTCACCGAGGATAGGCGGCGCAGACGTGCGACAGGAGGTCCAAAACAACTTTTTGTAGGCCGCACTCTTTATTTAGATCTTGTAATATGCCTTTTTTCCCTCCGCCTTCGACCCCGGGCATGTAAAATAGCCGGGGTTGTGGTCTTTTTATATATAAAGTAATCATTGGCATATCACTCAGGTCCCAATAAACATAATCCGCATTAATCATTCGTTTCTTTTTCACTGATGAATTTGGCCCCTATAGCTATTTCACAGCCATACCTCGGCACAACCTGCTAGGGGCTCGGTATGGGAACAAATGAGTTGCCAACAAATTCCGAACAACTTTATAATCCTACTTCAGCGTCACAAGTTTTGGCCTTATATGCATCAGCTCCGAATCATGTCTTGGTCAATGGTTGGGTTGCCCGGCTCCTGTGCTTGCTACCTTACGTTCCGCTCTATTAGCTAGGGTAGTAAAGGGAGAACTACTGCGATTGTGCTTCTGGTTCATCTGGTCAAGCACCTTAGTAGAGAGAGCCGAAAACCGACTGTCATGATGCTGTGAGAGCTGGTCAACCACTCGATGACTTATCGGAATTTGTCGCGATTCCCTCCGTGTAACACGAAGGACCTTTTTTCAGATCATATATGTAACGCACCATATTGGAATAAGCCGTACGCATACTAGGGGCTATATCATAGTCCCCCTATAAAACTCATATGGCTAAGTGAAAGTGTTAACACCCTATAGTCTAATTGCCTAGTTTGCCGCATTGTCACCTCCTTCATGGACCAAGACGTTGGGTCAAGAGTGATTAAATGCTTTTTCCGAACACCTCCGTACTTCCTACGTGGGGGTTGAAGCCGACGACTGGAAAACTTTCAGATTATATAAAAACGGCCGCACAGGAGGAACACCAGCTTTCGAGCAAAACATAAAAATAGACTAACTATAAAATTGTCTTTTACAATTCCCATACACCTCACTCGAATATTATGTTTTTCGAGCATTGAACCTCTATTAAGCGGGCGGCCTCTAAGACGTTTTCAAAATAACGCTCCGGTGCGTGACAGTCCTTGCCCTTGGGTGGACACTTCGCCGCAACATCGATGGCCTTCATCTTCCCCCAGAATATCTTGACATGGGCAAAGGCCATCCGCGCACCCTCAATGCACGCCGACCGCTTCACAGCGTCGATACGTGGCCCCGCATCAACAAGCCGCTACACCAAGCCGAAGTAGCTATTCAGAACAGGCTCAGTCGGCCATAGTCGGATTATGACGTCCTTCATGGCAGCGCCAGATATCCTATGAAGCTCGGCATATTGGGACATATGTTCATTCAGCAACAGGGGCACTTTGACGCGCCAAATTGTGACCAGAAAAGCTTCTCCGTTGCATACCCCTCTCGCTCTTGGTAAAATTGCGCCGCATCGGACGAACTCTTTGGCAAGTCTAAAAACTCGTCCGGAGAACTCCACACTTGGTTAAGCTGAGCATAGTTCGGATCGCCAAACTTAGCCTGTAGCAAAAAGGGCTTACCAGCCGCAATCTCCCCAGCTTGCCGGATCTCCTCATGGGCTGCTCTGGATTCAAACCATGCCTCTCTCGCCTCTCGCAAGGCTTTGTCAAGTTCAGCTGTTTTGGCTTCATTCTCCTTCTCAAGAAGGCCACAGCGGCTAGTAGCATTTTTTAGTTCGAGCGCCATCATGGATGTCTTCTCCTTGTCTTGGCGCCGAGCAGCTTGTTCGGCTTTTAACTCAGTCGATGCCTTTTTGGCACCCGCATTGCTAAATCAGGCCTGTTCCTTGGCCCGGGTCAGCTCCGCCCGAAGAATCTCAATGGCGGCAGCACCATCTGCGGTCATGCATATCCCAGTATATAACTTTTAGCGTCATACTTACATTACAAAAATGTATGTGAAAGGACTGCTCCCAATACATACCTTGCGATTTGTCAAGACGCATATTGATTAATGCAATGTCATCCCCTGGCACATCAAGCTTCCGCTGCAGCTCGACAATATCCGTAGTCCGAGCAGTCGTCAGGGGAGAAACGACATGTGTTCCAATTAATCAGATCAGTCCCTACGCATTTCTTTTTATCCTCCGATTGCCTCCCTCGGGAAGCCAATCAGAGTCTCAGGGGCTACTATCTATACACAGGTGCATTTTGTGAATAAAACACAATGGAACATATTGCAGTACAAACCTCAAAACCTCTTAGTAGGCCCACAAAAGCCTCATTCAATCCGCGCTTCGCGGACATGACCTTTTCAACCACCGTACCCATCAAGGTACAATGTTCCTCTGTGAAGGACGCCTGCTGCAGCATGTTTATCAAGATATCCGGCGCCTCTGGGTCTCCGAGGCTGCCGTAGGAGTACGGACACCCTTTGAAGGGATCCGTTTATTCGTATCCAGTTGTATACCGGATTGTTCAGGGCCTTCATTATTGGTCCCTGGGCCCTGGGCCACTGAAGTATCACCTTCAGGTAATGTCTTCATCATCCCTTGCACCACCTGTTGGTTGGGGGAGACCCTCCGCAACGACACCTCGAAGTCGTCCGCCCCATGGGACGGAGAAGCCGGTGGAGTCGTCTTGCTTTCCATCATCTCGGGGAGAAGGTCCCCCGAAGAAGAGGATTCTTGTAGAAGACTGTCTGCCGAGCTACAAAAAAACATATATTCTAGGCATTACAAGAAAATAACGGGATATGTTTAAAACATCCTTGTTCACTTATGATTTGGCCTGAGGCTTGTCCCCGTCATGAGGCTGTGCTTCGATGTCCTCCAAGCCCAAGCCACCCAACAGAGGCATCTTGTCTCGCTTAGGAGCCTTTTTCTCCAAATCTTTGGAGGCGGCCCTTTTCTTCCCATGAGGGGACGAGACAGTGGCCCCCTTCACTTTTGTCTTCGGATGAGGGAATTTTGATTCCTCCGGACACAATGTCTGATGTACCGTGGGAATAGGGGCCATCTTTGGTTCTCCCACTCTCCATCTCGCCCTCCTTCACAGGCATCTGGTATGGTGCCAGGACCAGCATTCTTGTTAGAACAAGATTCGCGGGGCCTTCGGGAAGAGGGGCCGAACACATAATTAGTTCCGCCTTCTTTATCCAGCCCTGGAAGAAGATAGCTTGCTCAGTACCATATTACTGTATGCTTAATTACAAAGTGTTCGGGAGACAAGTGCTTACCGGGGTATCCGAATGGTTGCAGTTAAGGCTAGCATCCTCATTAGTGTCCGGCCAATGTTTTTGCTTCCCGAAAAACAACTTCCACATCCCTTCGTGCGTAGTGCCGAAAAAGTATTGGAGGGTTTGTGATCCTTCTGGATTAAACTCCCACATACAGCTAGACCTGCGCTGGCACGACAGGATTCGGCGAACTAGCATTACTTGAATCACATTGATAAGATTGATGTCTCTCTCAAGGATTGTTCGGATGCGGCTCTGCAGAGTCTGCACTTCATCAGCTGATCCCCAGTCCAGCCCCTTGTTAATCCATGATGCAAGCTGCGGCGGAGGGCCGGAACGGAACGCAGGAAGCCTGTGGTGTATCTCCGCGGTCAAGTATCTGGACACCCGGAGCTTCTCAATATCCTCCTCTGTAATGGAGGAAGCTACCCATCGGCCTTGAGGGCTGGGTCCGGACATTATGGGGAGGCTTGAAGCAATGAAATCGAACCTTGGGTGCTAGAACTCAAGGTTGGGAAGGCTGAGGAGAAGTTTGGGGTAATAAAGACGGTCCTTGGTTCCTTTATAAAGGCAGCGGGTATTGAACGCCTCCTCATAAAGCCTAAGAACTTGTCTATTCCTAAGGAATCTTTCCCACAAGATGGTTGGGCTACCCACGCTCGTATTGATGAAAATCCCGCAATAAGGGGACACGATCTCTGCTTCGACAAGACGTGCCAATAAAAACCATGCCCCAAAACATGGAACGGCGGGATGGGAAACGGTTCGAAATAATGACCGGGAAAGCATGACGTCACATTACTAAAGTTGTCAGCAGAGTCGTGAAATACTATACTTTCTATGGCTGTGTGTTGCAGATCCGGACATGATTGTTTCGTCCGAAGACTATCTTGGAGTTCGGACGGAGGAACCCACCTTGCAATGCCGAAGACAGATCTACGCGTCGGATACCTTGTCATTGAAGCCAGGTTCAGGGGCTACTAAGGGAGTCCTGGACTAAGGGGTCCTCGGGCGTCCGGCCTGTCAACTATGGGCCAGACTAATGGGCTATGAAGATACGAAGACTGAAGACCGCACCCGTGTCCGGATGGGACTCTCCTTGGAGTGGAAGGCAAGCTTGGCGGCCCACTATGTAGATTCCTTTCTCTTTAACCGACCTTGTGTAACCCTAGATCCCTCATGTGTCTATATAAACGGGAGGGCTAGGTCCATAGATAGGCCGAAGACTCATTACCATAGTCATACAAGCTAGACCTCTAGGGTTTAGTCATTACGATCTCGAGGTAGATCAGCTCTTGTAATACTCGTATTCATCAATATCAATCAAGCAGGACATAGGGTATTACCTCCATAGAGAGGGCCCGAACCTGGGTAAACATCGTGTTCCCTGTTCCTATTACCATCGACCTTAGATGCAAAGTTCGGGACCCCCTACCCGAGATCCGCCGGTTTTGACACCGACACCCGTCTACATGGCACTTTTGTCCATCTAGAGGAGAGATACATAAAAAATAATGGAAGTGTGTTGTCATGCAAGAGCCTAGCAATATGTGTGACCCTTGGCAAAAGTAATAAATACAATGAAAGAGAAATAGAGAGGGTAAAAATAGTACTAGTCTAATAGCCAACCTCATTGTATGAGTAAGGCCTCTTCCAATGCACTAGTGCTAAGATGAGGTGCTAAGCGCATTAAAGATTTAACCAACTAAAGCCTCCAATGCAAAGGTGCTTAACTTGTTGTATCTAAGCATCCTTAATTTAATAACTTAGCAACTAAAGTTATCCATGCATTCATGGGCTTCCTTCATTTAAGTCTTTTTGCCTAGGTTCACATGTTTGGCATTGTTTCTTCCTGGAGTCACCACTCATCTCTCTTCTCTTAATTACCTTGCCACATCATATTTTTTGCCTACATGGCAGCCTTAGCACCTGTACAAGGTAGAGCATTAATTGGGAGAGGCCTAAGTATACATAATGACCTTTAGATGACATATCAGTTGCATTTAGCCAGCAATTGATATAATATTAAGCATGCTCTTAAATGGATCAGGAAGGGAGTGGTGTCGCGTCATATTTCAAAGAACTAAATTTTAGAGATGGACCTAGTAAATTGAGCCAGAGATGGAGGGAATAGTTGTTTAGCTTAGAGAAAATCAACCTCCTTGGAGCATCTCTAGCCAATCCCCAAAACGGCTATACAGGAGAAAAAATCCAGTTTTACTCTCTGACCCATAGTTTAAAAAAACTATACCGAACTGGCGGTCGGATCGAAAAAAACTGGAACCAGCGTTCCCGGCAGTTTTTAAGTGCAACACACCATTCGAGCAATCGAACTAGAAAAACCGATCGAATCGGGCGCTTTTTAAAAAACCGATAAACCAGGCGGTTCATAGAAAACCGGACGGTTCGATGTCATTTTTTGAGAAGCTCCTCATTGACCCGTTTTCATGCGAACAAGCAAGGGGTAGAACTGAAAAAGGAAGAAAATCCCTCTTTTAGTAGGGTTTTGGCCGAATTAGGAGCATTTATCTCGATTCTGTCAACATAAAATCCCTGTCGAGCGCCGTCGGGCCCTCTGGTGCCACCCTTTCCGAGCGTCGTGGCGCGGTGATGCCACCTCTCACTCGCCACTCCACGCGACAGCAATAGGCCAACAACCCGCGCTGCCACTCTTGCGTCCCACCGTCAAGTGCCACCTCTGTTGACAGGTGGGGAGTGGGGCCGTTGCTGCCTGGTTGAACTGGCCCGTCCAACTCTGATCTCCCTTTGCTCCAAACAAATCAGCTAGGCCTCCCTTTGGTTGCCTCCCTCCATTCAAGAATCTAGACCAGGAGCAGCCGAGCAGGAGGACTAAGGCGCTCCATAGTCACCTCCCACCTCGTGGCGCCGCAAACCCTAATTCCAACTCCATAAATACCTATTTTTGGAGAAAAATCAAGGAGAAAGTTTCATCACGTTTCACGATATGGAGCCACCGCCACCTCCTGTTCTTCATTGGGAGGCCAGATCTGGAGCATGTTCGGGGCTCCAGAGAGGGGAATCTTTGGTCTTCGTCATCACCAACCCTCCTTCATCGCCAATTCGATGATGCTCCCTACCGGGAGTGAGTAATTCCTTCGTAGGCTCGCTGGTCAGTGAGGAGTTGGATGAGATTCACCATGTAATTGAGTTAGTTTTGTTAGGGCTTGGTCCCTAGTATCCACTATTTTTTGAGATTGATGTTGTTATGACATTGCCATGCTTAATGCTTGTCACTTAGGGCCCGGGTGCCATGATTTCAGGCCTGAACTGTTTATGTTTTCACCATTATATCTATATTCTAGATCCGATCTTGCAAGTCATATTCACCTATTATGTGTTATGATCCGTAAACCCTTGTGTGACAGTAATTGGGATACTTTCCGGTGATGACCGTAGTTTGAGGAGTTCATTTATTCACTATGTGTTAATGCTTTGTTTCGGTTCTCTATTAAAAGGGGGCCTTAATATCCCTTAGTTTCCTTATGGACCCCGCTGCCACGGGAGGGTAGGACAAAAGATGTCATACAAGTTTTTTCCATAAGCACGTATGACTATTTACAAAATACATGCCTACATTATATTTATGAACTGGAGCTAGTGATGTATCGTCCTAGTTATGATTGTTATATGATGAATATCATCCAACGAATTCACCGATCCAATGCCTATGAATTTTCCGCATTGTTCTTGCTAAGTTACTACTTCTGCTTTTACTATTAAACTTGCCACAAAATCATTGCTATCACTGTGACCGTTACTACTGCTCTTGTCGGTGTCAAAACCGGCTGATCTCAGGTAGGGGATCCCGAACTGTGCGTCTGAGGATCGAAGGTAACAGGAGACAAGGTACACAATGTTTACCCAGGTTCGTGCCCTCTTAATGGAGGTAATACCCTACTTCCTGCTTGATTGACTTTGATGACTATAGGGGTTACAAGAGTTGATCTACCTCGAGATCATAATGGCTAAACCCTAGATGTCTAGCATGTATGATAGTGATTGCCTCTATGGACTAAACCCTCCAGTTTATATAGACATCAGAGGGGGCTAGGGTTGTACAAAGTCGGTTTACATAGAAAGGAAACTATGCGACTAGCCACCAAGCTTGTTATCCACGCCAAGGAGAGTCCCATCCGGACACGTGGAGAGGCCTTCCATCTTGTATCTTCATGGCCCATTAGTCCGGCCCACGCCACATAGCCCGACCACTCAAGGACCCCTTAATCCAGGACTCCCTTAGTAGCCCCCGAACTTGCCTTCAATGATGATGTAGTATCTGGCTTTATGTCTTCAGCTTTGCAAGGCGGGTTCTCCATTGTACTTCTGATTGACGATAGTTCGGCTGCACATTAAATACCATTTTCTATTGTTTCTTCGCTGTCATCGCCTCAGCTTCCACGTGTCAAACGAATGTGAATAGTCTAGGTGTTTTTTTAGAAATAACCCCTTGACTGTGCGGGAAAGGCGCCTATTTAAATAGATTAGATCTCAGAGACCATTCCCCACCCCGTGGAAACCCTTAGAATTCACCATAGGAAATCGCCCAAACATGGCTAGAGCTCCTAGCTCTTCCTCGTGCCCCAATGGTCCTCTTAAAGGTGACTGGGAAAGCTGTTCGGTATCCCACGCCCATCTGAGCAAACCTCAGACCTAGGGGTATCTTCCGCCCACGGATCTAGTCTCCGTTCGGGCTGGATTAACTTCCATCTATGGAGAAGCCCCGACGGAGAATTACCCCAATCCTTCCAAAAAGGATCGGGTGTGCTTTGTCTCCTTCCTCTTGAGAGGCATAGGATTTCCTATTCGTCCTTTTGTCAGAGGTCTACTGGAGTATTATGGCCTTCAATTGCACAATCTGACGCCGGGCTCCATCCAGCATATTGCGGGTTTCGTTGCTTTATGCGGGCTATTCCTAGGCTGTGAGGCTCATTTCGAGCTATGGCAGAAATATTTCTGCCTCGTCCCCTGCTCCCAAAAGGGATCCATATTCGAGGTGGGCGGCGCCAAAGTATGGCGCATAGCCGGGACAGATACCTGCCTGGCAATCCGAAGAAGGCATCCGAAGAGTGGCCCCAGAGTGGTTTTATATCGAAGATGTCCTTCTTCTGGACCCAATTAGGCATGGACTTCCCGAATACTCCGGTGATCCTTTAAAGAAGCGCGCCACTGGCGTCCCCGAAGCCTCAAAGAAGAAGATAGTGCGGAGGTTTTGAGACTAGCAAGCAAGACCAGAGTACTTGCCAACTCCGGGCTGTCTATAATTGAGGTAATGGCAATTTCAATAACCCGATGCATTCAGCCGCTCTAATCTAGAGGTCTTCCCATGTGGAATTATAATGGGGAGGACGTTGTGTCTTGTTGCCTGCGCAAAGGTCCAGACAATTTTGCCGCCCTGGCCACCATCTTAGCTGACATGTACAAAGGGGAAAAGGAAGACTTCGCTCGTTTGACATGTCAGGAAGGCTTTTCCATGTACAACCCCATCCCCTGGGTGAGTTTTTCAATTATTGGCCTTACTCAACCTTTTCCAGAGTTTATGATAGTCGAATTTAATCCGGCTACTTTTGACAGGAATGGAGAAATATCATCGAGGGGATTTACAGCCCCGCTCCGCAGCCAGAGGACCATAATCAGGACCTAGATCCCGGATATGAAGAAGATCCGGACATATTTATAGAGCTTAAGGAGGGAGTTTTTTATCAGGCGAGCTATGACGGCACGGAAGTAGCCATTATAGTCGATTACCCCAGCCTTCTCCCCTCCTCCCATGTAAGTACCCAGGAGACGTCTTCTCCAAAAGAGTTTTCCCGTTACACCTCACCCACCGCTCTGTCTCATGCTCTGAAGGGGCGGCGCTCGTCTCGCCGAGCTGCATCAAAGGTGTCTTCCAAGAAGGTGACACCTGCGCAGGGAGAGTCTTTGAAAAGAAGGGTGAATGGTGATAATACCCCCCCCCCCCGCCGCCGCCTTCACCAAAGAGGTATAGTTTTGACATGCACTTGGTGGGTAGACCGAGTTGTGACGTTCTCCGCTGGACCATTTTTCAGGAAGAGCATACGCCGGACTATATCCGGGGACCCCGCCGGCCATGTATCGATCAATCCGACCCCGGACCCTGTCATAAGGACTAGGGTTGATACGGGCAAAACATCAGACTATCATCTCCAAGAGGATTCAGATGATGTATCCATCACTAATTCTGAAGTGGAGAGCGCCATGAATCATCATCAGCGGAAAAAGTCCATGCGCGATCCCAGTTTTACCGTAGAGGCGTTCCATGCCCTCAAATCTGCGGATGCATATATCCGAGCTGCTCGGGATGGGCTTGCCGGAGCCACACACCAGCTTTCAAAGGATATGCGGGTAAGAGCTTTTTTGTAGATTCAATACACATGTGCCAGTAGCCCTCGAGACTTGAAGCAGTTTGGGCCCAACTAATTTAAGGATCGTTGTATTATCAGGTACTCACGGAGAAAAACGACATGCTATCTAGGGAGTGATACGTCCATTTTGCATCATGCTTTTATATCGATATTTATTGCATTATGGACTGTTATTACACATTATGTCACAATACTTATGCCTATTCTCTCTTATTTTACAAGGTTTACATGAAGAGGGGGAATGCCGGCAGCTGGAATTCTGGGCTGGAAAAGGAGCAAATATTAGAGACCTATTTTGCACAACTCCAAAAGTCCTGAAACTCCACGGGAGCACTTTTCAGAATATATAGAAAATATTGGGCGCAAGAAGTACAAGAGGGGGGCCACACCCTGACCATGAGGGTAGGGGGCGTGCCCTACCCCCTGGGCGCGCCCCCCTGCCTCGTGGGCTCCCTGGTGGCCCTCCGATGCCCATCTTCTGCTATATGAGGTCTTTCGTCCGAGAAAAAATAAGAAGCAAGCTTACGGGAGGAAACTCCGCCGCCACGAGGCGGAACCAATCTAGGGCTCTAGCGGAGCTGTTATACCGGGGAAACTTCCCTCCGGGAGGGGGAAATCATCACCACCGTCATCACCAATGATCCTCTCATCGGGAGGGGGTAAATCTCCATCAACATGTTCACCAGCACCATCTCATATCAAACCCTAGTTCATCTCTTGTATCCAATCTTTGTATCCAAACCTCAGATTGGTACCTGTGGGTTGCTAGTAGTGTTGATTACTCCTTGTAGTTGATGCTAGTTGGTTTACTTGGTGGAAGATCATATGTTCAGATCCATTATGCATATTAATACCCCTCTGATTATGAACATGAATATGCTTTGTGAGTAGTTACGTTTGTTCCTGAGGGCATGGGAGAAGTCTTGCTATTAGTAGTCATGTGAATTTGGTATTCGTTCGATATTTTTATGAGATGTATGTTGTCATCCCTCTAGTGGTGTCATGTGAACATCGACTACATGACACTTCACCATTGTTTGGGCCTAGAGGGAGGCATTGGGAAGTAATAAGTAGATGATGGGTTGCTAGAGTGACAGAAGCTTAAACCCTAGTTTATGCGTTGCTTCGTAAGGGGCTGATTTGGATCCATGTGTTTCATGCTATGGTTAGGTTTACCTTAATACTTCCGTTGTAGTTGCAGATGCTTGCAATAGGGGTTAATCATAAGTGGGATGCTTGTCCAAGTAAGGACAGTACCCAAGCACCGGTCCACCCACATATCAAATTATCAAAGTACCGAACGCAAATCATATGATCGTGATGGAAACTAGCTTGACGATAATTCCCATGTGTCCTCGGGAGCGCTTTCCTTCATATAAGAGTTTGTCTAGACTTGTCCTTTGCTACAAAAAGGATTGGGCCATCTTGTTGCACCTTATTTACTTTTATTACTTGCTACCCATTACAAATTACCTTATCACAAAACTATCTGTTACCGATAATTTCAGTGCTTGCAGAGAATACCTTACTGAAAACTGATTATCATTTCCTTCTGCTCCTCGTTGGGTTCGACACTCTTACTTATCGAAAAGGCTACGATAGATCCTCTATACTTGTGGGTCATCAAGACTCTTTTCTTGCGTCGTTCCCGGGGAGTGAAGCGCCTTTGGTAGGTGGAATTTGGTAAGGAAAAATTTATATAGTGTGCTGAAATTTACTGTCACTTGTTACTATGGAAAGTAATCCTTTGAGGGGCTTGTTCGGGGTATCTTCACCCCGACTGGTAGAGAAAATAGTTGCTCCTCAACCTACTGTACCTACTTAAAATGAAAATGTTTACTTCAAAATTCCTTCGGGTATGATAGAGAAACTGCTGGCTAATCCTTTTGCAGGAGATGGAACATTGCATCCCGACTTACACTTAATCTATGTGGATGAAGTTTGTGGATTATTTAAGCTTGCAGGTATGCCCGATGATGTTATCAAGAAGAAGGTCTTCCCTTTATCTTTGAAGGGAGATGCATTGACATGGTATAGGTTATGTGATGATATGGAATCATGGGACTACAAATGGTTGAAATTGGAATTCCATCAGAAGTTTTCTCCTATGCATTTTGTTCATCGTGATCGTAATTATATATATATTTTTTTTGGCCTCGCGAAGGAGAAAGCATCGCTCAATCTTGTGGGAGGCTTAAGTCAATGTTATATTCATGCCCCAATCATGAGCTCTCAAGAGAAATGATTATTCAAAAATTTTATGCTCGGATTTCTGACAACAATCTCTCCATGCTCGATACTTCTTGTACTGGTTCCTTTATGATGAAGAATATTGATTTCAAATGGAATTTATTGGAGAGAATTAAATGCAACTCTGAAGATAGGGATCTCGACGAAGGTAAGGAGTCAGGTATAACACCTAAGTTTGATTGTGTTAAATCTTTTATGGATACCGATGTTTTCCATAAATTTAGCACTAAATATGGACTTGACTCTGAGATAGTAGCTTCTTTTTGTGAATCCTTTGCTACTCATGTTGATCTCCCTAAGGAGAAGTGGTTTAAATATAACCCTCCCATTGAAGTAAAAGTAGTTGCACCTATTAAAGTTGAAGAAAAGACTATCACTTATAATGATCCTATTGTTCCTACTGCTTATGTTGAGAAACCACATTTCCCTGTTAGAATAAAGGATCATGCTAAAGCTTCAACCATGGTTCATAAAAGTAATATTAGAACTTATGCACCCCTGAGCAAGTTAAAGTTGAACCTAATATTGCTATTGTTAAAGATCTCTTGGCTGATAATATTGATGGGCATGTTATTTACTTTTGTGATGAGACTACTAGAATTACTAAACCTGGTGCTAAAGTTAAACATAGACCTGTGGTAGGCATGCATGTTATTTCTGTTAAAATAGGAGATCATTGTTATCATGGCTTGTGTGATATGGGTTCTAGTGCTAGTGCAATACCTATTTCCTTATACAAAGAAATTATGCATGATATTGCACCAGCTAAGATAGAAGATATCGATGTTACCATTAAGCTTGCTAATAGAGATACTATTTCACCAATTGGGATTGTTAGAGATGTTGAAGTCTTGTGTGGGAAGGTTAAATATCTTGATGATTTTCTTGTTCTTGGTTCCCCACAAGATAGCTTTTGTCCCATTATATTTGGTAGACCCTTCTTGAATACTGTTAATGCTAAGATAGACTGCAATAAGGATATTGTTTCTGTTGGTTTAGGGGCTATGTCTCATGAGTTTAATTTTGCTAAATTTAGTAGACAACTCTGTGATGAGGAATTGCCTAGTAAAGATGAAATTATTGGTCTTGCTTATATGGCCGTGCCTCCTACTGATCCTTTAGAACAATATTTACTAGACCACGAAAATGATCTGTTCATGAATGAAAGAAGGGAAATAGATGAAGTATTCTTTAAACAAGGACCTATTCTGAAACACAACTTGCCTGTTGAAATCCTAGGGGATCCTCCTCCACCCAAGGGTGATCCCGTGTTTGCGCTTAAACCATTACCTAATACTCTTAAATATGCTTATCTTGATGAAAAGAAGATATATCCTGTTATTATTAGTGCTAACCTTTCAGAGAAGGAGGAAGAAAAATTATTGAGAACTCTAAAGAAGCACTGTGCTGCTATTGGATATACTCTTGATGATCTTAAGGGCATTAGTCCCACTCTATGTCAACACAAAATAAATTTGGAGAAAGATGACAAACCAGTTATTGATCACCAACGATGGCTGGATCCTAAGATGAAAGAAGTGGTAAGAAAAGAAATACTAAAGCTCCTTGAGGCAGGTATAATTTATCCCATTGCTGATAGTCAGTGGGTAAGTCCTGTCCATTGTGTCCCTAAGAAGGGAGGTATTGTTGTTGTTCCTAATGATAAAGATGAATTGATTCCACAAAGAATTATTACAGGTTATAGGATGGTAATTGATTTCCGAAAATTAAATAAAGCTACTAAAAAGATCATTACCCTTTGCCTTTTATTGATCAAATGCTAGAAAGATTATCCAAACATACACATTTTTGCTCTCTAGATGGTTACTCTAGCTTCTCTCAAATTCTTGTGTCAGCTGATGATCAAGCAAAGACCACTTTTACTTTCCCTTTCAGTACTTTTGCTTATAGATGTATGCCTTTTGGTTTATGTAATGCACCTGCTACCTTTCAAAGATGCATGATGGCTATATTCTTTGACATTTGTGAAAAGATTTGTGAGGTTTTCATGGACGATTTCTCCGTTAATGGATCCTCTTTTGATGATTTCTTGAGTAACCTTGATCGAGTTTTGTAGAGATGTGAAGAAACTAATCTTGTCTCGAACTGGGAGAAGTGCCACTTTATGGTTAATGAAGGTATTGTCTTGGGGCATAAAATTTCTGAAAGAGGTATTGAAGTTGATAAAGCTAAAGTCGATGCTATTGAAAAGATGATGTGTCCCAAGGACATCAAAGGTATAAGAAGTTTCCTTGGTCATGCCAGTTTTTATAGGAGGTTCATTAAGGATTTCCCAAAAATTTCTCGGCCTCTGACTAACCTATTACAAAAAGATATCCCTTCTGTCTTTGATGATGATTGTGTAGAAGCATTTGAAATACTTAAGAAAGCCCTGATTTCTGCACCACCTGATTGGAATTTACCCTTTGAAATTATGTGTGATGCTAGTGATTAGGCTATAGGGGCTGTTCTAGGACAAAGAGTTGATAAGAAATTAAATGTTATCCAATATGCTAGTAAAATCCTAGACGGTGCCCAAAGAAATTATGCTACTACTGAAAAGGAATTCTTAGCAGTTGTATTTACTTGTGATAAGTTCAAACCTTATATTGTTGATTATAAAGTAACTATTCACACTGATCATGCTGCTATTAAATGCCTTATGGAAAAGAAAGATGCTAAACCTAAACTTATTAGATGGGTTCTCCTGCTACAAGAATTTGATTTGCATATTATTGATAGAAAGGGAGCCGAGAACCCCGTTGCAGACAACTTGTCTAGGTTAGAAAATGTTCTTGATGACCCACTACCTATTGATGATAGCTTTCCTGATGAACAATTAAATGTCATAAATGCTTCTCGAACTGCTCCATGGTATGCTGATTATGCTAATTATATTGTTGCTAAATTTATACCACCTAGTTTCACATACCAGCAAAAGAAAAAGTTCTTCTATGATTTGAGACATTACTTTTGGGATGACCCACATCTTTATAAAGAAGGAGTAGATGGTATTATTAGATGTTGTGTACCTGAGCATGAACAGGAATAGATCCTACGCAAGTGTCACTCCGAGGCTTATGGAGGACACCATGCTGGAGATAGAACTGCACATAAGGTATTGCAATCCGGTTTTTATTGGCCTACTATCTTCAAGGATGCCCGTAAGTTTGTCTTGTCTTGTGATGAATGTCAAAGAATTGGTAATATTAGTAGACGTCAAGAAATTCCTATGAATTATTCACTTGTTATTGAACCATTTGATGTTTGGGGCTTTGATTATATGGGACCACTTCCTTCCTCTAATGGGTATACACATATTTTAGTTGTTGTTGATTACATTACTAAGTGGGTAGAAGCTATTCCAAGTAGTAGTGCTAATCATAACACCTCTATTAAGATGCTTAAAGAAGTTATTTTCCCGAGTTTGGAGTCCTAGATATTTAATGACTGATGGTGGTTCACACTTTATTCATGGTGCCTTTCGCAAAATGCTTGCTAAGTATGATGTTAATCATAGAATTGCATCTCCTTATCACCCACAGTCTAGTGGTCAAGTAGAATTAAGTAATAGAGAGCTCAAATTAATTTTGCAAAAGACTGTTAATAGATCTAGAAAGAATTGGTCCAAGAAACTTGATGATGCATTACGGGCTTATAGAATTTCATATAATAATCCTATGGGTATGTCTCCGTAGAAAATGGTTTATGGCAAAGCATGCCACTTACCTCTTGAGCTAGAACATAAGGCATATTGGGCCATTAAAGAGCTCAATTATGATTTCAAACTTGCCGGTGAGAAGAGGTTATTTGACATTAGCTCACTTGATGAATGGAGAACCCAGGCCTATCTGAATGCCAAACTATTTAAAGAAAAAGTTAAAATATGGCATGACAAAAGGATACAAAAGCGTGAGTTTAATGTAGGTGATTATGTATTGCTATACACCTCTCGTTTAAGATTTTTTTTGCAGGCAAACTTCTCTCTAAATGGGAAGGTCCTTACGTTATCGAGGAGGTCTATCGTTCCGGTGCCATAAAAATCAACAACTTCGAAGGCACAAATCCGAAGGTGGTGAACGGTCAAAGAATCAAACATTATATCTCAGGTAATCCCATAAATGATGAAACTAATATTATTGAAACCGTAACCCCGGAGGAATAGATAAGGGACACTTTTCGGAACATTTTAGACTCCGAAAAGGAATAGGTACGTGGTACGGTAAGTAAACCGACTCCAAAACAGTTCTAATGGCAATAATTCTTTGTTTTGGAATATTTAAGAAAATAGGAAAATAAGAAGCAGTCCGGGAAGGACATGAGGCTTCCATGGGGGTGGGAGGCGCTCCCTACACCCCTGGGCGCGCCCCCTGCCTCGTGGGCACCTCGTGCGCTTTCCAGACTCTGATTTCTTGCACGGTACTTCTTTTGGTCAGTAAAAATTCATTATATAATATCCCGAAGGTTTTGACCACCGTACCACGCAAATATCCTCTGTTCTTGTTTCGAGCTGTTTTCTGTCAAGGTTGTCAAGGCCAGGCATCATGTCATCCCCCTCCTCCAACAATGGTGACAATGATGCTTGGCTAATGAAGATAGAGCTGAAGAGGGAAGAACCCATGGAGATTAACAAGGATGAAGGGATCAAGAAGGCCACGTAGGACCAAGTTCCGGAAGCAGAAGACATCCTTCAACTTGATCACAATCTTCTTACCCCAACTGAGATCGAAGCTTTCAAGATGATTGAGTTAGCTCGTATACAAAACAAGTAGCTCACAGGTGAAAATATTTTGTTGAAGGAGCATATCATCGCACTCAAGGGCATTATCCGCAAGTTGGAGGACCTCCTACGCTCGATGTGCGACTATCCATCGTCACCTCCATCTCCTTCACCAGCAAAAGAAATATAATCACGTGGGTATGGGCACTCCCCTTGGCAACTGCCAAGATTGGGGGAGTGCCCCAGTATTGTATCACCATCACTTTTATCTTTACCATTTTTCTTAGTTTGATCCTTTTGATAATATCTTGATCTAGTAGAATAAAGTTTTAGTATGATCTAGTTGTGAGTTTTGCTTTATGATCTTCTTGTGTAATCGAGTCCGTGAGCTATATATAATAAAGTTTAGTGTTGAGTCAAGGGCCTGATTATTTTGCTATGATCTTGAGGGAATAAAATAAAAAGCGAAAGAATAAAAAGAAATAAAGAGATCATATGGATCTTATGGAGAGTAATGAGCTCACATATAAAGAGTATGACGAATAAAAGTTCTTGACAGTTGACAAACATAGTTTTGGTCATCGTTGCAATTAATAAGAAGTAATAAAGAAAGAGAGGTTCACATATAAATATACTATCTTGGACATCTTTTATGATTGTGAGCACTCATTAAAGTATGATATGCTAAAGAGTTGACGTTGGACAAGGAAGACAACTTAATGGGTTATCTTTTCTTTCATCTGAGATAAATTATATTGTCATGGCTCATCCAACATGTTGAGCTTGCCTTTCCCTCTCTTGCTAGCCAATTTCTTTGCACCAAGTAGAGATACTACTTGTGCTTCCAAATATCCCTAAACCCAGTTTTGCCATGAGAGTCCACCATACCTACCAATGGATTGAGTAAGATTCTTCAAGTAAGTTGTCATAGGTGCATGCAATAAAAATTGCCTTCTAAATATGTATGATTTATTAATGTGTAGAAAATAAGCTTTATACTATCTTGTGATATGGAAGAAATAAAAGCGACGGACTGCATAATAAAGTTCCATATCACAAGTGGCAATATAAAGTGACGTTCTTTTGCATTAAGATTTTGAGCATGCAACCATAAAAGCGCATGACAACCTCTGCTTCCCTCTGTGAAGGGCCTATCTTTTACTTTTATCTTCTACCTTACATAAGAGTCATGGTGATCTTCACCTTTCATTTTTACATTTTATCCTTTGGCAAGCACAATGTGTTGGAGAGATCCTGATATATATAGCTAATTGGATGTGAGTCTTCATGAACTATTATTGTTGACATTACCCTTGAGGTAAAACGTTGGGAGGCAAAACTATAAGCCCCTATCTTTCTCTGTGTCTGATTAAAACTTCATACCCATAAATATTGCGTGAGTGTTAGCAATTGTGAAAGACTAAAAGATGGTTGGGTATGTGGACTTGCTGAAAAGCTCTTATATTGACTCTTTCCTATGTTATGATAAATTGCAATTGCCTCAATGACTGAGATTAGAGTTTGTTGGTTCTCAATGAAGTTTATGATTCATACTTGAAATTGTGATTGAATTGTTACTTTAGCATAAGAGATCATATGAAAATATATATATATATGTTGTTCTAAGAATGATCATGATGCCCTCATGTCTGTATTTTATTTTTATCGACACCTCCACCTCTAAACATGTGGACATATTTTTTGATTTCGGCTTTCGCTTGAGGACAAGCGAGGTCTACGCTTGGGGGAGTTGATACGTCCATTTTGCATCATGCTTTTATATCGATATTTATTGCATTATGGGATGTTATTACACATTATGTCACAATACTTATGCCTATTCTCTCTTATTTTACAAGGTTTACATGAAGAGGGGGGATGCCAGCAGCTGGAATTCTGGGCTGGAAAAGGAGAAAATATTAGGGCCCTATTCTGCACATCTCCAAAAGTCCTGAAACTCCATGGGATCACTTTTTAGAATATATAAAAAATATTGGGTGCAAGAAATACCAGAGGGGGCCATACCCTGGCCACGAGGGTGGGGGCGCGCCCTACCCCCTGGTCACGCCCCCTACCTCGTGGGCTCCCCGGTGGCCCTCCGATGCCCATCTTCTGCTATATGAGGTCTTTCGTCCGAGAAAAATAAGAAGCAAGCTTACAGGACGAAACTCCGCCGCCACGAGGCGGAACCTTGGCGGAACCAATCTAGGGCTCTAGCGGAGCTGTTCTGCCGGGGAAACTTCCCTCCGGGAGGGGGAAATCATCACCAACGATCCTCTCATCGGGAGGGGGTCAATACCCATCAACATATTCACCAGCACCATCTCATCTCAAACCCTAGTTCATCTCTTGTATCCAAACCTCAGATTGGTACCTGTGGGTTGCTAGTAGTGTTGATTACTCCTTGTAGTTGATGCTAGTTGGTTTACTTGGTGGAAGATCATATGTTCAGATCCATTATGCATATTAATACCCCTATGATTATGAACATGAATATGCTTTTTGAGTAGTTACGTTTGTTCCCGAGGACATGGGAGAAGTCTTGCTATTAGTAGTCATGTGAATTTGGTATTCGTTCGATATTTTGATGAGATGTATGTTATCATCCCTCTAGTGGTGTCATGTGAACATCGACTACATGACACTTCAACATTGTTTGGGCCCAGAGAGAGGCATTGGGAAGTAGTAATTAGATGATGGGTTGCTATAGTGACAGAAGCTTAAACCCTAGTTTATGCATTGCTTCGTAAGGGGCTGATTTGGATCCATATGTTTCATGCTATGGTTAGGTTTACCTTAATACTTCTGTTGTAGTTGCGGATGCTTGCAATAGGGGTTAATCATAAGTGGGATGCTTGTCCAAGTAAGGACAGTACCCAAGCACCGGTCCACCCACATATCAAATTATCAAAGTACCGAACGTGAATCATATGATCGTGATGAAAACTAGCTTGACAATAATTCCCATGTGTCCTCGGGAGCGCTTTCCTTCATATAAGAGTTTGTCTAGTCTTGTCTTTGCTACAAAAAGGATTGGGCCATCTTGCTGCACCTTATTTACTTTTATTACTTGCTACTCATTACAAATTACCTTATCAGAAAACTATCTGTTACCGATAATTTCAGTGCTTGCAAAGAATACCTTACTGAAAACTGCTTATCATTTCCTTCTGCTCCTCGTTGGGTTCGACACTCTTACTTATCGAAAAGGCTATGATAGATCCCCTATACTTGTGGGTCATCAGGGAGCTTGAATAATGTCGGACCAAGCTAATTGTTGTCACCGCCGAACTGGAGAAGTCCAAGAAGGCGTCGAATGGTATGGTCAATCACTATCCGGAGAATACGATTCTGTGCCAACAATGTTTTTTAAATATACACTGTTTTGTTTACGGCGGTAGGATCACCGGATCAACTGGAGGATGGACTGAAGGCTGCGCAGGCGGATAAACAGCATACCGAAAGGCAAGAAGCTGCTGGTCAACGTATATTGACACGGACCAGGGATGAGAAGAACAAACTATAGGATGCCAACATCAAGCAAGCCGAGGAGCTAAAGGACGTAAGAGTCCAACAGTCAGATGCCTTGAAAGAGAACCGAAAGCTGAAAGGAGGCATATTTAGTATGTCCCTAAACCTAACTTTCATAAGATCCCCTGATGAAATTTTTTACGAGATTTATTCTTGTAAGTTTGTTAACTGGGCGGCCCGAAGGGGAAGTGTCTGAATTTCAGGGCAACCTGCTGCAAGAGCTATCCAAAGTGCACGAGCGAGCTCGGAAAGCAATGAGGAATATGGCTAAGGCTTTATGGCCATCCGATTCTCCTCCAGGACTAATGGGGGAGCTTGCGGAGCTATTCAAAGGAGCTCGTCTTCGTTTTCAGCCGTGGAAGGCATCAGCATGTCGAGAGGGTGCACGAGAGGCCTGGACCATGGTGAAAATGCGGTATACCGGTCTTGATCCGAATCATATGGCCTGGGTCGGACCTTGGGGATCAGACGGACAAGAAATTCCGGTTAGTTTGGTGTACGATCAAGTAAAGATAGACGCCAAATTTTCACAACAGGACTGTAAGCTAGACAGCCTGATAGGTGGCATAGATAAAGAGTAGGCGTGCGATTTTATGTGACAATACACTTTATTAGCAAACTTGTCTCCGGCCAAATTGTAAAAGATTGTTATGGCAGATCTACCGCTTCAACCTCCGAAACCCAAGGGTGGAGTGTTTTCGAATACTATACATGTGGGAAACACCAAGTATGTTCGGAAACCAGGAGATCCGGTCATAATGCTTGAACATACAAACTATATTCGGGGAGTTATGTTATATTAATTTTTAACGTAAGAAACATCTTCCAGAAAGAATAGTTCCATTAAGGGTTCCTCTCCCTGGGACGGCATGTGTTTGTGCATGACTAAACCGTGATGCGAAAGAATCACAGGAGTCCTTGTTTTTCGGTAGTTTATATTTCTACAAAGGCAGTTTGTCGTTTGTCCGCCGACCAAATATTCCCTTAAGAATGCTAGCTTCCGGCATCACCCATCTGAGGTACATGTCCGGATGACCCGATTGTAACAACCGTAGAGGTTCTCCCTTTATGCCCTAGTCGAACAAGCGGGAACGTAGGGCATAAGCACAGGAGCCAGGCAACCCACCTTGGCAAAAACTTAAGTCATAGAGGTGCATATAGTGGCGAAGACAGGACGTATGTGAGCAAACAACACATATGTATGGTGAGCTTTATGCCCAAAATAATAAGCTTCCATTGAGAGAAGCCCCCAGTTATGATGGTGCATGTGCATTTAAGGATGCATACCCCTCAATTGTGCAGCTTACTCGAACACACACTAGAAGCCGTAAAAGAAATGAAAATAAAAAGGGAAAAAGGAGAAAAAGGTAATGAACAATGTGTCCGGACTTGGGCGTAGAATATTCAGAGTCGAGCAATGTTCCATGGGTTCGGCTCCAAGCGATTATCTGATGCATTGTGAAGGCGATAGGCTCCTCCAGTGAGAACTTCATCTATAATGAAGGGACCCTCCCATTTGGGCTTGAGTTTGTCCTTTTTCTTCTCTGGTGGCGCAGAACGAGTTCTCCGACATTGTAAGTATTTGCCCGCACTTCTCTACTTTGGTATCTTCGAGCTTGTTGTTGATAGAATGCGGAACGGGCTTTTGCAATGTCGCGCTCCTCCTGCAGGCCGTCTAAGTCATCCTGCCGATCGAGCTCGGCCTCTCTCTCCTCATACATGCGCACTCGAGGTGAGTCATGAATAATATCACAGGGCAAGACAGCCTCTGCGCCGTACACCATGAAGAACGGTGTGTATCCGGTCGTGCGATTGGGTGTGGTTCGTAGACCCCAGAGTACGGAGTCTAGCTCCTCGACCCAGTATTTGTCTGACTCCTTTAAGGATCGCACTAGTCTGGGTTTGATGCCACTCATTATCAGGCCATTTGTAGGATCGAAAGTATGTCTAGAGGGGGGGTGATTAGACTACTTGACCAAATAAAAATCTAGCCTTTTCCCAATTTTAGTTCTTGGCAGATTTTAGCAACTTTGGACAAGTCAAGCAATCTTAACACAATTCAAGCAAGCATGCATAGAGTATATGAGCAGCAGAAAGTAAAGCATGTAACTTGCAAGAATGTAAAGGGAAGGGTTTGGAGGATTCAAGCGCAATTTGAGACACAGATGTTTTTGTCGTGGTTCTGATAGGTGGTGCTATCATACATCCATGTTGATGGAACTTTAACCCACGAAGGGTAACGGTTGCGCGAGTCCACGGAGGGCTCCACCCACGAAGGGTCCACGAAGAAGCAACCTTGTCTATCCCACCATGGCCATCGCCCACGAAGGACTTGCCTCACTAGCGGTAGATCTTCACGAAGTAGGCGATCTCCTTGCCCTTACAAACTCCTTGGTTCAACTCCACAATCTTGTCGGAGGCTCTCAAGTGACACCTAGCCAATCTAGGAGACACCACTCTCCAAGAAGTAACAAATGGTGTGTTGATGATGAACTCCTTCTCTTGTGCTTCAAATGATAGTCTCCCCAACACTCAACTCTCTCTCACAGGATTTGGATTTGGTGGAAAGAAGATTTGAGTGGAAAGCAACTTGGGGAAGGCTACAGATCAAGATTCATATGGTAGGAATGGAATATCTTGGTCTCAACACAAGTGTAGGTGGTTCTCTCTTAGAAAATATAGGTTGGAAGTGTAGGTTTGTTCTGATGGATCTCTCCACGAATGAAGAGGAGGTGGAGGGGTATTTATAGCCTCCACACAAAATCTAACCGTTACACATAACTTCCTAAACTCGGTGGGACCGAATGGTTAAACTCGGTCTGACCGATTTAGCAAGCTAGTGACCGTTAGGGTTTTCGGTGGGACCGACATGCAACTCGGTAGGACCGATATGATTAGGGTTAGGGCATAACATAATCTCGGTGAGACCGATTTTGGTAATAAGCTGACCAGAGAGTTGGTCAGGTAAACTCGGTGAGACCGATCGCTCATTTCGGTGAGACCAAAATGTTACGAAGGGAAAACAGAGAGTTTACATTGCAATCTCGGTGGGACTGATCGCTCATCTCGTTGAGACCGAAATGTTATGAAGGGAAACACAGAGATTACAACCCCATCTCGGTGAGACCGAGATCCCTATCGGTGAGACCGATTTGCCTAGGGTTTGTGGCAGTGGCTAAGACATTTGAAACTCGGTGGCGCCGGATAGGAAAATCGGTGGGGCCGAGTTTGACTTTTGGTTTAGGTCATATGTGGATGTGAGAAAGTAGTTGAGGGTTTTGGAGCATATCACTAAGCATTTTGAGCAAGAACCTCATTAAGCAACACCTCATCCCTCCTTGATAGTATTGGCTTTTCCTATAGACTCAATGTGATCTTAGATCAGTAAAATAGAAAATGTAGAGTCTTGAGCTTTGAGCTAGAGCCAATCCTTTGTCCTTAGCATTTTGAGGGGTCCACTTTTCTCATCCATGTCATGCCAATCATTGAGCTTTCCTGAGATATTAATCTTGAAATAGCATTAGCTCAATGAGCTATATGTTGTTAGGAATTACCAAAACCACCTAGGGATAGTTGCACTTTCAATCTCGCCCTTTTTGGTAATTGATGACAACATATAGATCAAAGCTCCGACAAATGATAATAAGAGTGAAAAACATTGTCGCTTTGAGAAGTGTGTGAAAAGCAAGAGCTCCCCCTAAGTTTGTTCATAGTTTAAGATTTGCTTTGGACTGCAAATGCACAAAGAATTGGGATCATGGGTTACTCTTCCATGTCACATACATCTTGGTGGAGCGCTCAAAATGATAATAATTAAAATACATGCACTCATCACCAAGCAAAGTGAGTGATCACATAAAAAGGATAATGTCATTCAGCAAGCATTAAGGTAGCATATGGTCAAACACATGATCATCCAAGTATCACAAAGGCATAAAGTATCTCAACCAAGCAAATAAACGAAGTTTAACCACAAAACAAAAGGAGAGAATAAAAAGCAACGCTCTCTCTCGAAGCCTATGATCTATACATTTTCTCCCTCTTTGGCAACAAGTTACCAAAAAGTTCATAAAAATGCATAGTGCTAAATCGACTCTCAGGCTTGGTCTTTAGGTGGTGGTGTAGAGAGAACTCCAAGGACGAAGGCATCAGTTGATGTAGATGGAGCGGGGTGGAGTAGGTGCTGGAGCTGGTGGCACTGAAGTTGTAGCTGGTCCAGATGAAGTTGCTCTGGTGTCTGGAATAGGCACTGCAGCAGACCTCTGACCTCTAGGCACTCTAGCAAAAGCATCAGTGGTTGTCTTGCCCTTCTTCTCCTGCACTTCATCCTGAAGTTGCTCAATGACTGATTGGATCTCAGTGACCTTCACATCTAGGTCATAGAACTTCTGCTCCACGATCCTCTCCAAGCTCTCCTGGTTTTGAGTCAGGGTAGCCAATCCCTTATCAATCCTCATAGTGGAGGCAATCAAGTAGCCAAGTTGTTCATGCGTGCTCTTCAGAAGATACTGAGATGCCTCTTCAGTGGTTGGCATCTTTGCAGCCTTTTCAGCCCTTGCCTTCTCCTTCTTGGCTTGTGCGTGCACAGAAGATGGTTCATTTTCATCCATCACCACAGTGTTGTCCTCAAAGTCTGGATAGATGGGCAAGTGCTCCTTGTCCAGCAAATATGTGCCAGTGCCCATCTTGGAGTTAATCGGCTCCTGGATCTGTGGGGCATATCCACAACTCCTCTTCTGATCTGCAGCTGTCCTCTTTATGGTTTCCACAATTAGGCTTGTGACTTTGAACTTCTGTGGGACATCAAAGATGTGAAGCAAGTTAATTGCATGGCCTCTGATCATCTTGTGATCACCTGACTTTGGCAAGAGAGTGTGCCTGAGGATCCAGTTGATTGTTGGCAAGCCTGACAAAAGGTAATGTACTGATCCAAACTTGTGTGTCTCAAGAGCAGCATGTGGGATCTCCTTGTACATGTGTGCCATCGTGTTGTGATCCTTCTTTTTCTTGGCATAGACATCCAAGTCATCTTCACTCTCTTCTGGGGCATTGATCAACTTAGCCCATTATGCAACTATTGTCTGGTACCTAGTACCTTCAGACATCCAGACAATCCTTCCATCTGGGTAGAAGTGAGCTGTGGAGTAGAACTGCATGATGAGCTCATCATTCCACTTTGTGAGCTTCTGAGCCACAAACTCATCAAGTCCACAAGCCTTGAAGTTGTCATATACACGAGGGAAGTGATCCTCATTCTCCTCAATGAATGTCCAATCGACCCATCTCATGTCACACACTATGGGCTTCTTGTCAAGTAGGATAGTCTCATAGAAGTCATGTTGTTCCTTTGTGTGGAACCTGTAGTCCACAGCAGTCCTTCTCCTGGTGGCATATGGATCAGACTCTCTTCATAGCCTTAGACCAAAATCCTTCCTTATCTTCATGTTTTCAGCTACTGGATGAGCATCATTGTGATCTGGAATTTTTGGCTTCAACTTCCTTAACACGACAGAATCATCTTCTTCAGTTGCAGCTTCAGGCACTGGGGCCTTGTTCTTCTATGCTGCTGGGATATTCCTGGTGCTCCTTTTGGGTGCAGTTTTGGGTTTTGGAGCAGCTGGCTTAAGAGTTCCTTTGGGCTTAGATGGAGCAGCCCCTGATCTTATGGCATCTCCCATAAGCTTCTGAGCTTTGGGTGCTGGTGTTGCATCCTCTTCCTCTTCTTCAGAGTCTTTCATTATTGAAGATCTCCCAATCACTCTGGCAGTGGTCTTCTTGACCCTTTCCTTTCTTTTCTTTTCTGCCACGACCTGCTCTTTGGGTGCAGATCCCAAAGTCTCTTGAGTGGATGTTCTGGCTTTTGACATTGGAGCTCTCTTGGCAGGAACCTTTTGCTTCATCCCTGGCTTAGTGGTAGCAGTTATGCCATATTCCTTTTTCAGGACTTTCCTCTTTGAGGTGGCTTCTTCCTCCTCAGCTACATAGTCCTCATCCTCTGACTCTGAGGTTCTTTTCTTGCTGGCCCTGGTGGCAGCCTTTGGCAGATTGCTTGGTGTGCTCCTGCTGCCATCATCTGAGCTGCTAGAGGGACTAGTGCCCTCACTCAAGTGAACATGTTCCTCTGACTTGTTCTGACTGTCACTCTGATCTGACATGATGCAAACACTGACAGCAGACCCTGTGAATAGATTATAGATGAGGTAGAGTGGATGAGCATCACAAAGTATAGAGGTTTTGCAAAAGAATGAATCAAAAACTTAGTTTTAGTTTTCCACAGAAAGCATTTCGGATCTACCGATTTGCAAAGTCGATGATACCGAAGCAGCTTTTGGAACCTAAATTAGTGAACTCGGTCAGACCGAGTCACAGTTCGGTGGCACCGAGACTGCTAGGGTTTCACAAAGTGCTGAACTCGGTCACACCGATTTGCAATTCTCGTTCAGACCGAGAATCACATGTGCAATGGCCTTAGCCAAATCGGTGGAACCGGTTTCATCAACTCGGTCGGTCCGAGATGGTTTCGGCGGAAACCTAACCCTAAATTTTCAATTCATGACTAAACTACGGAGTGTTTTCGATGGATAGAATGATCTCAATCGTGGCAAGATACATGGCAAAGCAATGTGTTAGGGAATCAGAGTGAGAATAGCACAAAGATCAAGTCCATAGCCTAGTTCGGCGATGAACTTGCTACGGCGGCAACGGCGGAGATGATCCCGTTGACGGTGGTGGAGACCAGCGACAGGAGGCGGCTGACGACGAGGAGGATGATCCGGAGACCCAGGGAGGCAGAGAAGGCTAAGCGCGGGTGAAGAGGTTCGGAAAGTTTTCCAACATTTGGGCCGCAGATATATATAGCCTGACTCTGTCGGTGTGACCGAGTGGAACAACTCGGTGGCACCGAGATTCACAACTACAAGCAGTTACTGAAACTCGGTGTGACCGAAAATTTCAAATCGGTTGCACCGAGAGTGAAAACCTAGGTCGACTTAGTGATCTCTGTATGACTGAAATGGATGAATCGGTCAGAGCGAAACACACAAAGAAGTTTTGTATTCTTAAGTCTATGACGAATCAGGGACTCCAAGTGCTCCTCACATAGAGTGGTTCGAATCTGACTTGATCAAACTTTGTGATGCAGCATGAATAGAGTTTGAGACGAGAAAAGCATAGATAGCTAGAGAAGGTTCTTAGGCATTCTTGTCCATCCACTTGGCAAAAGAAAAAAACAATCAATCAAAACAACAAGTGGATGTCCTTGAATGAGTAAATTATGCAACCAACATGCTCACATAATAAAATGACAAATGAAATATGTGGCAAAGCATTCACAAACAATTCTAGCATCTATCAAACAATTGGCGATGACTAGGTCATCTATATATGAGTATATTGACTTAGGAGTCAAATGAGAACATTTGATCATAGGTCATACTCATCGTTTAAGCACAAGTGGGGTTACCACTTTTACATAAAGTCTTGTTGTGTTCACACCATTAGAGTTGCTTTAGCTCAATTTTTAGAGTAAAGCTCCCCGTAGATGTGAGATCCCCCTTAAGAGGGGTGAACTAACCTTGGGTTTTGTCGATGATGACTTCATGTAGGTGTTGAAGATGTGGATGCTCTAAGTTGATGTAGATCATTCGGAGCTATCCTTTGGAGTGAGTTGCACTTTTAATACCTACACGGGTTAGTCCCACAAGGAACAAACAGGGATATCCATAGACATAGAGTGATGCACACACAAGATGATGTCCGTGAAAGCATTAGGTTACCTTGTCCCTTGCCTTACCAACAAGAGGGTTTGTGACTCCTTGAACTAGCGCAAGATGTGGAAGTTGATTGCACTTGTTCTTGCCAAAATGATAACAGTGAAGTATGTTGGTGGAGTCACCCTCAAGAACTCTCTAGTTCTTCTTCTTCGGGATCCACACCATCTTGATGGGAATCCTTGGAGTTGTAGTTGTACTTGATGAAGTGGAACTTGAAGTAGTCTTGGGAACCCACTTGACCAAGGCCTTAGGAGCTTCTTCAAATGCATCAATTTCCTCTTGAAGCTTGTCCTTACCTTTTTCCTTGTGGTCTTGTGGTGGAAGATCATCTTGAGCTTGTGTCCCTTTGAAAGAAGTAGGATCATACTTCTCTTGTTGAGGAACAAACTTCATCTTGGGGTATTGATCTTCTTCCCACTCAACTCCATTGGCATTGAACTTTCGTTCAAAACCAATACCTTGGTTCTTCCGGTGCCTTCCTTGCTTGCGTACAATTTCCTCGAATTGCTTACTCCCGGCAAGGCTCTTGTAAACACCTTTATCTATGATTCCCTTCAATAAGCTATTTTCTTGCTCAAGTGTAACTTGGCTAAGAGAATTATTAGTGGAATCAAGAGAACTACTAGAAGCAACAACATTGGATTTAGCATGATTATTGTTACTACTAGAGGAAGAATCCTTCTTGTTCTTGTTACTAGACTTAACTTGAGGCATGTAAGTGGATAAGATTAAACGCTTGGCAATGTAAGAAGAATTTTTCTTGCAAAGATCATCATTGATTGCCTTTAAGAACTCATGCTCTTGCTCAAGATTGAGCTTCTCAAAACGTAATTTCTCATGAGTCCTTAAAACTTCTCGATGATCTCCTAAGATAGTTTCATGAGCTAACTTAAGAGTGTTTAGTTCTTTAGTTAGAGACTCAATCTTCTCCTTATCATTGTCAATCATTTCATCTTGATTAGCATGATTAATTGACATTTGATCATAGTATTCATCACTAGAGTTGTCAACAAGTAAATCATCATCACCTAACAAGTCATCTTCATCACTATTGAAATCAACATACTCGGGTGTGATACCTTTGGGCCTTTAGCCATGAAGCACCTTCAATTCCTTCATTTGGTGAATCAAATATGTTGTAGGAGTTGGTTGACACAAGTGCTAGACCGGCAACACCTTCATCTTGAGTATATTCGGAGTCGGAGTGATAGCTTCTCTCAGAGTCATTGTCGGAGTCCGAGCCGGATACCCATTCACCAACATGGGCTTGATGTCTTCGTTTTGTCTAACTCCTTGATGACTTGTCCTTCCTTTTTGAATCTTTGCTTCTCCGGGCTGTTCTTCATTCATAACGATCATCTCTACTCCTCTCTCTTGACGGTGATTCTTCTCTTCTACTTCTTCCTTTTGGAGAATCTTCTCTTCTCTTGTAGGGTGTCGTACACTCATTGGAATAGTGTCCGGGTCTTCCACAATTGTAGCAGTTTCGCTCTCGACTAGAAGATCTTTTGTCATTGTAGGACCCTGACTTGGAACTTCTCTCTTTGCTTCTACTCCATTAGGCTCAATTCTTCATTGAAGGTTTGTTTCTCACTTTATGATGTGGGAGCTTCACATGAGGCTTTGTAAGCACCACTTGACTTGTTATGGAGCTCATCCTTATCCCTGAGTGACATCTCATGAGCAACAATTCTTCAAGTGACTTCCGTTGGCTTGAGATCTTTGTAATTTGGCATCATTTGGATCAATGTGCATACGGTATCATATTTTCCATCCAAGGCTCTTAGGATCTTCTTGATGATGAATTTGTCGGTCATCTCTTCACTTCCTAAGCCGGCAATCTCATTTGTGATAAGAGCAAGCCTAGAGTACATTTCAGTGACACCTTCACCATCCTTCATTTTGAACTTGTCAAGTTGACTTTGAAGCACATCCAACTTGGATTCCTTGACGGAGTCGATACCTTCGTGCATATCAATCAAAGTATCCCAAATTTCCTTTGCATTCTCAAGACGGGTGATTTTGTTGAATTCTTCGGGGCACAATTCGTTGAATAGGATATCACAAGCTTGAGCATTGTATTGTAGCATCTTCAACTCTTCCGCGGTAGCTTCACGGTTCGGTTCTCTCCCATCAAAGAATTCACCTTGCAAGCCAACACACACAATAGCCCAAACGACGGGGTTATGTCCAAGAATATGCATATTCATCTTATGCTTCCAACTAGCAAAATTAGTTCCATCAAAGTAAGGACCTCTATGGTGGTAATTTCCCTCGCTAGACGCCATACTCTCCTAGGTTGTGAAACCAAGGCTATGACTTCCAAAAGCTATGAAAATCAAAGCAAATGGAGACCAAAGCTCTGATACCACTTGTAGGATCGAAAGTATGTCTAGAGGGGGGGTGATTAGACTACTTGACCAAATAAAAATCAAGCCTTATCCCAATTTTAGTTCTTGGCAGATTTTAGCAACTTTGGACAAGTCAAGCAATCTTAACACAATTCCAGAAAGCATGCATAGAGTATATGAGCAGCAGAAAGTAAAGCATGTAACTTGCAAGAATGTAAAGGGAAGGGTTTGGAGGATTCAAACGCGATTTGAGACACGGATGTTTTTGTCGTGGTTCCGATAGGTGGTGCTATCGTACATCCACGTTGATAAAGAATTCAACCCACGAAGGGTAACGGTTGCACGAGTCCACGGAGGGCTCCACCCACGAAGGGTCCACGAAGAAGCAACCTTGTCTATCCCACCATGGCCATCGCCCACGAAGGACTTGCCTCACTAGTGGTAGATCTTCATGAAGTAGGCGATATCCTTGCCCTTACAAACTCCTTGGTTCAACTCCACAATCTTGTCGGAGGCTCCCAAGTGACACCTAGCCAATCTAGGAGACACCACTCTCCAAGAGGTAACAAATGGTGTGTTGATGATGAACTCCTTGCTCTTGTGCTTCAAATGATAGTCTCCCCAACACTCAACTCTCTCTCTCAGGATTTGGATTTGGTGGAAAGAAGATTTGAGTGGAAAGAAACTTGGGGAAGGCTAGAGATCAAGATTCATATGGTAGGAATGGAATATCTTGGTCTCAACACAAGGGTAGGTGGTTCTCTCTCAGAAAATATAGGTTGGAAGTGTAGGTTTGTTCTGATGGCTCTCTCCATGAATGAAGAGGAGGTGGAGGGGTATTTATAGCCTCCACACAAAATCTAACCATTACACATAACTTCCCAAACTCGGTGGGACCGAATGGTTAAACTCGGTCTGGCCGATTTAGCAAAGCTAGTGACCATTAGTGTTTTCGGTGGGACCGACATGCAACTCGGTAGGACCGATATGATTAGGGTTAGGGCATAACGTAATCTCGTTGAGACCGATTACACAAACGCGATGAGACCGATTTTGGTAATAAGATAACTAGAGAGTTGGTCAGGTAAACTCGGTGAGACCAATCGCTCATTTCGGTGAGACCAAAACGTTACAAAGGGAAAACAGAGAGTTTACATTGCAATCTCGGTGGGAGTGATCGCTCATCTCGGTGAGACCGAAATGTTACAAAGGGAAACAGAGAGATTACAACCCCATCTCGGTGAGACCGAGATCCCTATCAGTGAGACCGATTTGCCTAGGGTTTGTGGCAGTGGCTAAGACATTTGAAACTCGGTGGCGCCGGATAGGAAAAATCGGTGGGGCCGAGTTTGACTTTTGGTTTAGGTCATATGTGGATGTGAGAAAGTACTTGAGGGTTTTGGAGCATATCACTAAGCATTTTGAGCAAGAACCTCATTAAGCAACACCTCGTCCCTCCTTGATAGTATTGGCTTTTCCTATAGACTCAATGTGATCTTGGATCACTAAAATAGAAAATGTAGAGTCTTGAGCTTTGAGCTTGAGCCAATCCTTTGTACTTAGCATTTTGAGGGGTCCACTTTTCTCATCCATGCCATGCCAATCATTGAGCTTTCCTAAGATATTAATCTTGAAATGGCATTAGCCCAATGAGCTATATGTTGTTAGGAATTACCAAAACCACCTAGGGATAGTTGCACTTTCACCATTGGCCCGTTCAACTTGACCGTTTGATTGAGGGTGATGTACGGAGGCGTAATCGAGCTTAATGCCCATATTTGCACACCAAGTTTTCACCTTGTCAACTGTAAAGTTAGAGCTGTTGTTAGTAATAATGTTGTGTGGGACACCATAACGGTGTACGACCCCAGATATAAAGTCTATCATTGGTCCGGCTTCAGCCGTTTTAAATGGTTTAGCCTCTATCCATTTAGTGAATTTATCTACCATGACCAGCAATTTTTTTTCTTATGGCTCCCCCTTTAAGGGGTCCGACCATGTCCAGCCCCCAGACCGCGAAAGGCCAAGTAATGGGGATTGTTTGTAGGGAAGTGGGCGGCATATGGCTCTGATTGGCGAAAAGCTGGCACCCGTCGTAGTGTTGTACGAGGTCCTGTGCGTCTGCTCAGGCCGTGGGCCAAAAGAAACCTATATGGAAGGCCTTACTTACAAGGGCCCGAGCTGCGGTGTGATGGCCACCAAGACCAGCATGTATTTCGACCAAGAGTTGTCGTCCCTCCTCTTCGGAGATACATCTTTGAAGGACTCCAGTAGTGCTTTTCTTGTAGAGCTCTCCTTCATGAACCTTGTAGGCTTTCAAACGTCAAACAGTGCAACGAGCCTCATTCTTCTCCTTAGGGAGCTCCCGGCTATTAAGGTAGGCCAGGAAGGGTTTGGTCCATGGAGCGATTACTACCATGATTACATGGGCGAAAAGCATTGGTTCTGTGCCCGAGCCCCCGATGATGTCTGAATCATGTTCGGCGTCCGGGGGTGTGATCGGCGCCAGACTGGTATTTCCACTCTCGTCCTGCCATACCATGGATGGCTTAAAGAGCCTTTCAATGAAGGTGTTAGGCAGGACCGGGTCGCGTTTAGCGCCCATTCAAGCAAGGATGTCCGTTGCTTGGTTACTGTCTCGGGCCACGTGATGAAACTCAAGCCCCTCGAACCGAGCTAATATTTTGAGCACGACATTGCGGTAAGCTACCATCTTTGGATCGTTTGCATAGAATTATCCATTCATTTGGGATATAGCGAGGTTTGAGTCCCCGCGCACCTCGAGGCGTTGTATGCCCATAGAAACAACCATCCGGAGGCCATGCAATAGTGCCTCATATTCGGCTGTGTTATTGGAGTCCGTATACATGATTTGTAATACGTAACAGACTGTGTCCCCTATGGGGGATGTTAGGATGACATCAGCCCCCACTCTGGCTAACATTTTAAAGCCGTTTAAGTACATCACCTAGTTGGAGTATGTGTCGTACTCTTTAGGGAGTTCGGCTTCTGTCCACTCGGTGACAAAGTCAGCCAACACCTAAGATTTGATAGCTCGGCGTGGCTTGTATGTTATTTCAAATGGTAAGAGCTCGATAGCCCATTTTGCGATGCGGCCGATGGTGTCTAGATTGTTTATGATGTCATTGAGTGGTACCTCGGAGGCCACCATGATCGAACACTCTTGAAAGTAGTGTCGCAACTTTTGAGATGCCATGAAAACCGCATATGCTATCTTTTGATAGTGCGGGTATCGGGATTTGCATGGTGTGAGAACCGCCGATACATAGTATACTGGTTTTTGGAGTGGTAATTTATGTCCTTCTTCCTCTCGTTCAACGACGAGAACAGGGCTCACCACCTGGTGAGCTGAAGGTATATACATCAACATAGGTTCGCCGATGTTAGGTACGGCAAGGATTGGGTTGTTTGCTAACAAAGTTTTGATTTCTTCCAACCCGGCAGTTGCTGCATCCGTCCACTCAAAGTGGTCGGTGCGTCGGACCAGGCGATATAGCGGCAACGCCTTCTCTCCCAATCTAGAGATAAAGCGGCTCAAGGCTGCCATGCACCCAACTAGTTTTTGGACCTACTTTAGGTTTGTTGGTATTGCCGACTGTGACAAGGCCTGAATTTTGGCCGGGTTTGCTTCGATTCCTCTATTGGAAACAATGAACCCGAGCAGCTTTCCAGCCGGAGCGCCGAAAATGCATTTTTCCGGATTGAGCCATATGTCATATGTTCGAAGGTTGTCGAATGTAAGATGTAAGTTGTCCACCAATGATTCGACATGTTTAGTTTTGATGACTACATCATCTACATATGCCTCCGCCGTTTTGCCAATTTGTTTTTCCAGGCATGTTTGAATCATGCGTTGGTAGGTGGAGCCGACGTTTTTGAGTCTGAAAGGCATAGTGTTGAAGCAGAAAGGCCTGTACGGAGTGATAAATGCCGATGCAGCCTGATTGGATTCCTTCATCTTAATATGATGGTATCCAGAATATGCATCGAGGAAACACAGTTAATCATGTCATGCGGTTGCAGCAATGATTTGATCGATGAGGCGCAGTGGGAAGGGGTCCTTAGGGCAGGCCTTATTGAGGTCTTTGAAATCGACACAAAGGCGCCAGGATTTGTCCTTCTTTGGTATCATGACCAGGTTTGCTAGCCAATCCGGGTGTTTTATCTCTCGAATAAACCCGGCTTCAAGTAGTTTGACCAGGATTTGTCGCTTGGGTTTGGAAAATCACCGCAACGTTTGCTTAATTGGCTTGAACCCCTTTATTATGTTGAGGCTGTGTTCGGCCAGTCTGCGTGGGATTCCTGGCATATCCGAAGGGTGCCAGGCAAAGATGTCCAAATTCTCGTCCAGGAATGCTCTTAGAGCGGCGTCGACCATCGGATCCCGCTGTGCTCCAACGGCTGCTGTTTTAGTAGGATCCGTTGGGTGGACTTGGAATTTTACTATTTCGTCTGTCGGCTTGAAAGAAGTGGATTTAGGCCTTTTATCGAGGATTACATCGTCTCTATCCACTGTGGAACGTAGAGCGGTGAGCTCCTTGGTCGCAAGGGCCTCAGATAGTGCCTCTAGGGCCAAGGATGCGGTCTTGTTTTCGGCGCGAAGTGCTATGTCCGGATCGCTGGTGATAGTGATAACTCCATTGGGCCCGGGCATTTTGAGCTTCATGTACCCGTAATGAGGTATGGCTTGAAAGCGTGTGAATGCATCTCGCCCCAACAGTGCGTGATATCCGCTGTTGAAAGGTGCCACTTGGAAGATTAACTCTTCGGACCTGTAGTTCTCCGGTGTGCCGAATACCACATCAAGTTTAATTTTTCCCGAACATCGCGCTTCTTGATTGGGGATAATGCCTCAGAAGGTTGTGGTGCTCTGCTCGATGTGGCTCTTGTCCATTTTCATTTTGTCAAGCATGTCCTCATAGATGAGGTTCAATTCGCTCCCACCGTCCATGAGCACTTTAGTGAGCCGAAAGCCGTCCACAATTGGGTTTAGGACTAAAGCGGCTGGTGCTCGGACTGATCGGGCCCGTGGTTCGTTAGTGGCATTAAAAGTTATCGCCATGTCATTCCAAGGATTTATTGCGGTTACTTGGTTAACTTCGGCGAGGTCGCGGAGCGCCCTTTTACGCCGATTATTCAAGAAAAAGGTCTCAAAGACCGTAAGTACATTGAGATCGTTATCCTCTAGGGAGTACTTCTCTGGAGTAGAGTTGGCGAGGATGGCCTCACCACTCTTAGCCACCTGTCGGAGTATCCAACATGCCCAAAGGCTATGTGTTGGTTCAGAATTCGGCATCGTGTGTATCTGACAAGGCTTGTCGAGCCATTCGTCAAGGACAGTTCTATGTCCCGTTAGGGGCTTAATTTTCTTGTCCGTGGAGTGATGATCAGGTGCTCCATGAGGGTGCATCCATTTTGCCCGACCAGTGGGTGGCTTAAAGGACGGTGGTTCCCACCGAGCTGTCTGGGCTTTCCAGGCGCTTTCCATTGCGCAGTACTTCTGTACTATGTGTGCCAAATCCACAAAGTGCAGTATGCGGCGTTGGTTGAGGGCATTGAGGATCCCCTCTTCTGTACAGTTGCGGCAAAAGACTGATATCGCTTCGTCGTCGCAGCAATCTTTGATCTTGTTTTTAACAAGTAGGAATCTAGCCCAAAAGTGATGGACGGTTTCCTGAGGTTGCTTCCACACATACATTAAGTCCCATATGTGCGGGGGGGGGGGGGGCTGAATTGCTTGGAGAGTATTGCTTGTGGTGAGTGGGTGGGTTTAAATCCGAGCCCTGGCCCACCGTGGAATCCGGAATTTGAAGGATTTCTGAGGTTACCGGCCCAGGATCCAGAGTGTCCTGGGGATTTTTAGGCTCAACGCCTGGTTCTATGTTCGGAGGACGGAAGGTCTCTTCTCGAAGATGGGTGTCCGACTCGCAAGGCTCGGAGATTCGAACATAGTTTGTTCTCAGCATAGGAGGAGAGGTATCCTCAAGTTGCTCTTCAACAACTGTCACCAGGTGGGTGACTGGTGGGGACCTGATTTCCCTCTGATCGGGTTTAAGCCTAATCAGATCATAATCTGTTGCGATCCCTAGAGCGGCGATGCAGTCTAGCAGTTCGTTCAAAGACGAGATATCTGTCGGATCCATCTTATCGATGTTTTTAGGGTTGATGCGGAGATCATTTTTGGCAATCTGAGGGACCACCTTGGGCTTAATGGCCGGGCAGGTGTCCTTAGTGAAACTGCCAAGCTGGAGGATCTTCCTAGGAGCTAGGGCCCTTCTAGAGGTGATTTTGTCATTGACGACAAGGCGAGCCATCGATCCTTCTATTGACAACACAGAGGAACTCTCAATGAAAGCACCAATGTCGGTGTCAAAACCGGCTGATCTCGGGTAGGGGGTTCCGAATTGTGCGTCTGAGGATCGAAGGTAACAAGAGACAAGGGACACGATGTTTACCCAGGTTCGGGCCCTCTTAATGGAGGTAATACCCTATTTCCTGCTTGATTGACTTTGATAAGTATAGGGGTTACAAGAGTTGATCTACCTCGAGGTCGTAATGGCTAAACCCTATATGTCTAGTCTGTATGATTGTGATTGCCTCTACGAACTAAACCCTCCGGTTTATATAGACACCAGAGGGGGCCAGGGTTGTACAAAGTCGGTTTACAGAGAAAGAAACTATGCGACTAGCCACCAAACTTGTTACCCACGCCAAGGAGAGTCCCATCCGGACATGGGGAGATGCCTTCCATCTTGTATCTTCACGGCCCATTAGCCTGGCCCACGCCATATAGCCCGACCATCCAAGGACCCCTTAATCCAGGACTCCCTCGGCTATTTCCACCGCTATCATAACTATCATATTACTGTTCTACTGATCACTTTGCTGTAGATATTTAATCTCTAGGTGTGGTTGAATTGACAGCTCAACTGCTAATACTTACAAATATTCTTTGGCTCCCCTTGTGTCGAATCTATAAATTTGGGTTGAATACTCTACCCTCGAAACCTATTATGATCCCTTATACTTGTGGGTTATCAAGGGCGCGGTCTGGGGGCGGCCTATTGTCACGTCCCATCATGCGCGTGGCCTGGCAGGGCCTTGCCCGCCGTGGGTCTACACGCGGCGGCCCGTCGGGATGCAGTGGGTGTGAATCGCTGCACAAAGTTAAGTTGTGGCCGGCGGGCGTTTCGGTTTCCCGCCAGGGCCGGACGCTTTGATCCGTCTTCCAGAAGCCGGCATCTAGTGGGTGTTGCCGGCGTCCACGGGCCAAAACCGGCATCTGGGTCGCCAGCGCCACCCACCTGGACGCATATACTTCACCAACAAACTGCCTGCTCAGGGGGGTAATCCCCAAGTATGGTTGAATTGACAAATGCTAATACTCAAAGTTGTAAAGGCCCGTCAGCTTCAATAACATCGGGGCAGCCGACACCCCTCAATCTGCATGGCCAGCCCGCCGGCTCCCCAGCATGTGCCAGCTCTGCCCAGCCGGCTGGCCGCAAGCCGGTTGGCCGTAACTCAACGACCGGTCCTTCTGGACGTACAGAAGGACATGATACGTCTCCAACGTATCTATAATTTTTGCTTGTTCCATGCTGTTATATTATCATTCTTCGATGTTTTACAATCATTTTATATCAACTTTATATCATTTTTTGGGACTAACCTATTGACATAGTGCCCAGTGCCAGTTGCTATTTTTTGCTTGTTTTTAATTTGCCGATTATCCATATCAAAAGGGGTCCAAATGGAGTGAAACTTTTTCTGGATTTTTTTGAACCAAAAGGCACCTTGGGGACCAAGAAAGCACCCGAGGGGGGGCCTGTGCGGACTACATCCCACTAGGGCGTGCTCAGGGGATTGTGAGGCCCATGGGGGTCTCCTCCACTGCCTATTCGCCCTATAAATTCCCAAATATTCCAGAAACCCTAGGGGAGTCGATGAAACAGAATTCCAGCTGCCGCAAGTTCTAGAACCACGAGATCCAATCTAACACCATCACGGATGGGTTCATCATCCTCATTGGTGCCTCTCCGATGATGCGTGAGTAGTCCATCATAGACCTAAGGGTCCGTAGGCATTAGCTAGATGGCTTCTTCTCTCTTTTTGATTCTCAATACAATGGTCTCTTGGAGATCTATTTGATGTAACTATTTTTGCGGTGTGTTTGTTGGGATCCGATGAACTTTGAGTTTATGATCAGATCTATCCATGAATAGTATTTGAGCCTTCTTTGATCTCTTATATGCATGATTATTTATAGCCTCGTATTTCTTCTTTGGATCTTTGGTTTAGTTAGGCCAACTAGATTGATTTTTCTTGCCATGGGAAGAGGTGCTTTGTGATGGGGTCGATCTTGCGGTGTTTTCTTTCCCAGTGACAGAAGGGGCAACAAGACATGCGTGTATCGTTGCTATTAAGGATAACAAGATGGGGGCTATTCCTACATGAATAGATCTTGTCTACATCATGTCATCGTTCTTATTGCATTACTCTGTTTTTCCATCAACTTAATACACTAGATGCTTGCTGGATAGCGGTCAACGTGTGGAGTAATAGTAGTAGATGCAGGCAGGAGTCGGTCTACTAATCTTGGACGTGATGCCTATATATTGATCATTGCCTTGGATATCATCATAATTATTCGATCTTCTATCAATTGCCCAACAGTAATTTGTTTACCCACCGTGTGTTATTTCTTGAGAGAAGCCACTAATGAAATCTATGGCCCCTGAGTCTACTCTTTATCATATTTGCTTTCCGAATTTGCCACTTTTATTTTTAGATCTATTGTTCCAAAAACCCAAAAATACCTTGTTGTACTTTTTTATTACTTATTTTATTTCATGTTTTATCGAGAGCTATTTATCCATTCTACCACAAACTTATCTATCTTTTTACCATGGAGGGATTGACAACCCCTCTTACGCGTCGGGTTGCAAGTATTTGTTCTTTGTGTGCAGGTCCGTTTACATAGTGTTGCTTGGTTCTCCTACTGGATTGATACCTTGGTTTCACAACTGAGGGAAATACCTACCGTAGTTGTACTGCACCATCCCTTCCTCTTTGGGGAAATACCGACACAGTTTCAAGCGACATCAAAAGGAATTTCTGAAGCCGTTGCCGGGAAGACATCATCAACATATATCAGGTTCCTAATCACAAATCTTATCTCCTTGCAATTTATATTATTTGCCATTTGCCTCTCGTTTTCATCTCCCCTGCTTCACAAAAAAATTCCCTTTTTTATTCGCCTTCTTTTTCGTTCGCCTTTTTCTCATCAGATCTATCTTTTTGCTTGTCTACTTTGACGATATGGCTAGTTCTTTCTCTATTGCATGTACCCCCGAGAACGAGGTTCTTAATTTTAAACAAAGGGGAGGGAAGAATCTAAAATATGCTTGCTATAGGATTTGCAATGCTCATAATAGATTTGTTCGTAAGAAATCTACGGTTATTGTTCTTTGCATTTTTTATGTGGGCATCACCACTTAGTATAGATTCATCCTTGATACGATTAGCGGTGGAAATTTCTTGATGTGTCCATCTTTGGATGCTTTTAATTCTATGGGAGATCTAGTAGGTGCACCACCTATCATTATTAATGAAACAATCTTAACTCTTGAGCATGTTATGCAAAGATTAGATGCCATTGAAAAGAAGATGGTCACCTTAGAGCAAATTGAAAACTTGGACACAAAGATGTAGAATCTTGCTAATAAATTTTGGTCAAAAGCGGGCGATGTTTTCAAATTACTAAGGGAAAAGGAAACCATAATTAACGAAAGAATTGGAGAGAGTCCTTATTGGATTGATAAGTTGGAAGAAATATTTAGTAATTTAAGCTCGGCTTTTGTTTCTGCCAAAACTATTGAAAAAACTCCTATAAAAATTGGCAAGACTACTCAAGTCACTAAGAACAATGGCGCAACTTCTAATAATAACAAAGAAGGTCTTAAGATGATTAGTATTCACCCCGACTTTGTTGAAGTTGTAAGAAACCCTACTTGCAAGAACGAATTCTTCAATCTTATTCCTAGAAGTATTATTATAGATAATATGCATGCTAAATATTTGAACACTATTGGTTGTGTGATTGAGCAATTGGAAACTGAAGATGACAATACTTGAATCTGTGCATTATGCCTAGCTAGGGGCATAAAACGACAACGCTTGTTGGGAGGCAACCCAATGAATACAATTTTGTATTTTTGCCTTCTTCTTTCTATTCTTGAGTGTTTGCACAATTGTGCTACTATTATAGTTGTGCTTTTTATGTTTTAATTAGCGTTTCTTCCAAGTAAAGCTGGCCTTTGGGATCATGTTTGGTGATAGTTGATCTGATCTTGTCAAAACATAGAAACTTTTGCGCCCAGTAGCAGAACTGTTAAAAATCACAGAAGTGTGATAAAATTCTGAATTTTTTACAAATGATTTATATACAAATTACCTATGTTATCCTAATTTTTCAGAATTTTTGGAGTTACAGAAGTATGCACAAAGTCTAGATTACTACAGACTGTTCTGTTTTTGATAGATTATGTTTTCTTTGCATTGTGTGCTTATTTTGATGAATCTATGGATTGTATTGGGGGGTATTAGCCATGGAAAAGTTGGAATATAGTAGATATAATGCAAATATAAAATTTTAATGGGTTTGCAACAATACTTATAGTAGTGATTTGCTTTATTATACTAACGGATCTCACCAAGGTTTTGTTAAGTTTTGTGTGATTGAAGTTTTCAAGTTTTGGGGGAGATCACGATGGATGAAGGAATAAGGAGTGAAAATATCCTAAGCTTAGCGATGCCCGTGGCACCCCAAGTTAATATTCAAGGAGAACCAAACAACTAAGATTGGGAATGCCCTAGAAGGCATCCCCTCTTTCTTCTAATGACCATCGGTAATTCTGCTTGGAGCTATATTTTTATTCGTCACATATCATGAGTTTTGCTTGGAGCGTCTTGTATTATATGAGTCTTTCCTTGTTTTGATTTTTAGTTTGTCACAAGTATCCTTGCTGGACACACCTATTTGAGAGAGCCAAAATTATGCTATGATTTGTTAGAATTGCTCTTTATGCTTCACTTAAATTTGTTGAGCTATGGAATTGCTCTAGTGCTTCACTTATATCTTTTTTAGCATGGTGTGCTTTAATATTTTTGAAGAAATACTCTCATGCTTCACTTAGATTTATTTGAGAGTTAGTAAAATATTTGAAGAAATTCTCTCATGCTTCACTTATATTACTTGGAGAGATTGAAATCTTTATGCTCATGTTCTTCACTTAGATTTGTTTGAGCTTGTCAAAAGCAATTGCAACCTATGAAATTAGTCCCAAAGTGATAGATATTCAAGAGGGATATAATAAAAACTTTCATGAAGATCGTTGGACAAAATAAACTTGATTCTTTGTAATAGTTTTGAAATATGATGATAGTAATATGTGAGCCATGTTGGTGAGTAATTATGCTTTAGTAAGAATGTTGGTGTTAAGGTTTGTGATTCCCTATGCAAGCATGAAAGTCAATGGTTATGCAATGAAACGACATCCTATTTGTGGTGCATTATTTGGTGTTAGTTATGCTCAATGCTCTCTTATGTCAATTTTCGTTTCTTGGTTGGTTGCTTCCCAATCTTTTTGCTAGCCTCCACTTGTACTAAGTAGAGATAATACTTGTGCATCCAAAATCCTTAAACCCAGTTTTGCCATATGAGTCCACCATACCTACCTATATGCGGTATATCCGTGCCGTTCTAAGTAAATTTGTATGTGCATCTCTAATTTTCAAAATGAATTTCTTTTTTGTGTGCCCGTACCGCTCATGAAGCGATAGGGGGTGGCCATTATTTTCCACACTAGATGTGTTATTTCTCAAGATGAGTGTTTATTCACTTGTCATTGCACGAGAGTACGGCGGTAATAGGGATGCCCAGTCCTGAAATGGAAAAGAAATTTACTTTATGTTGTCAACTAATAAATTCCTTGAAAAGTGTTGGTATGGAAGGCGTGGATGCCTCTCAAATTTTTTTATCTCTCAATTTTTGCTTTGAGCTATGGCACCTCTACAAATCCCTACTTCCCTCTATGAAGGGCCTTTCTATTTAATTTATGCAATTTTTATTTGAGTCTCTGTCTTCTCTTATAAAACACCAACTAGGGAGCACTATGATCATACTTGAGCATTGAATGTAGCTAATATGCGAGTATGTTTCGTGAATGGATCAATGATTGCTAGGGATAACTTTCTTTAGTGTTGATATTTTGAAAGACATGGTTGCCTCTTGATATGCTTGAGTATTGAAATCTTCATGTCAAAACTAGACTATTGCTTTGAACCATATAAAAATACAAATGTCCATGCTACAAAAGAAGAGAATATGTGATGAACATGTTAGGCAGCATTCCACATCAATTTTTTTGTTTTTATCATTTACCTACTGGAGGAAGAATAGGAATTAAGCTTGGGGATGCTGATACGTCTCCAACGTATCTATAATTTTTGCTTGTTCCATGCTGTTATATTATCATTCTTGCATGTTTTACAATCATTTTATAGCAACTTTATATCATTTTGGGGGACTAACCTATTGACCTAGTGCCCAATGCCAGTTGCTATTTTTTTGCTTTTTTTACTTTGCTGAATATCCATATCAAATGGAGTCCAAACACAGTGAAACTTTTTATAGATTGTTTTTGGATCAGAAGACACCTTAGGGACCAAGAAAGCACCTGGGGAGGCCTGTGGGGACCACAACCCACCAGGACACGCCCGGGAGCCAGGGGTTGTGGGGCCCACGGGGTCTCCTCCACCGCCTCTTCACCCTATAAATTCCTAAATATTCCAGAAGGAGTCGATGAAACACAATTCCAGCCGCCGCAAGTTCCAGAACCACGAGATCCAATCTAACACCATCACGGAGGGGCTCATCATCCTCATTGGTGCCTCTTCGATGATACGTGAGTAGTCCACCATAGACCTAAGTGTCTGTAGGCAGTAGCTAGATGGCTTCTTCTCTCTTTTTGATTCTCAATACAATGGTCTCTTGGAGATCTATTTGATGTAACCATTTTTGCGGTGTGTTTGTTGGGATTCGATGAACTTTGAGTTTATGATCAGGTATATATCCATGAATATTATTTGAGTCTTCTTTGATCTCTTATATGCATGATTATTTATAGCCTCATATTTCTTCTTCGAATATTTGGTTTAGTTAGGCCAACTAGATCGATTTTTCTTGCCATGGGAAGAGATGCTTTGTGATGGGTTCGATCATGCGGTGTTCTTTCCCAGTGATAGAAGGGGCAGCAAGAAACGCATGTATCATTGCTATTAAGGATAACAAGATGGGGGCTATTCCTACATGAATAGATCTCGTCTACACCATGTCATTGTTCTTATTGCATTACTCCATTTCTCCATGAACTTAATACACTAGATGCATGCTGGATAGCAGTCGATGTGTGGAGTAATAGTAGTAGATGCAGACAGGAGTCGATCTACTAATCTTAGACGTGATGCCTATATATTGATCATTGCCTTGAATATTTCCATAATTATTCGATCTTCTATCAATTGCCCAACAGTATTTTGTTTATCCACCGTGTGTTATTTCTCAAGAGAAGCCACTAGTGAAATCTATGGCTCCCGGGTCTATTATTTATCAATTTTGCTATATTTGCTGTTTTTATTTTCAGATTTATTATTCCAAAAACCCAAAATACCTTGTTGCACTTTTTTATTACTTATTTTATTTCGCGTTTTATCGAAAACTATTTATCCAATCTGCCACAAATTGATCTATCTTTTTACTGTGGAGGGATTTACAACCCCTCTTACGGGTCAGGTTGCAAGTATTTGTACTTTGTGTGCAGATACCGTTTACACAGTGTTGTTTGGTTCTCCTGGATTGATACATTGGTTTCACAACTGAGGGAAATACCTACTGTAGCTATACTGCATCATCCCTTCCTCTTTGGAAAAATACCGACACGGTTTCAAGTGACATCACCACCCTTCCTGCCTCTGCCAATCACCACCTGCCAACATGGACGCTCTGTAGGACCCGATGTGTTCCTCGTCACCCTGATTTGGGCTTCTCTTGTCGTCGCCGGCACATAAATCGGCGGATCTACGGCTCTCGCCGCCGGCGCCAGATTTTACGCATCCAGCCAGCCACCGGCCTCGTCGCCTTTTTTCATGGATTGGACGGGTATCAAACCGCATAGCCTATGCACCGACTCTGCTCTGCATATCGGTATGGCCTCCTTCTCTAGTCGCTTGGATCTCACTCGTCGACTGACCACCGTCATAGCCACGCCCGGCGGGCGTTGGATGGGCTTGGCACTAGCCCAGCAGCTACGTCAGCTCCTCGCTGTCGGTCCTCAGGTGTGACCACTGCCCACGGCTAATGTTGCGCCAAGTTTCGAGCACGCAAAATCATCCAGCGTGGGTGTTCTTCAAGAGTGAAAAGGATGGGTGAGTTCTTGTTGCTACGGTTTGCTCAAAAAAATTATATGATGGGATTTCTATTAGTGTATAATTGTGGTTCTAGTTTTTTTTATCGGTTCTCTTGGCGAAGATTTGATGAATCATGTACTACGGTGTTTTAAGATGACGCTCAGTAAAATAAAAAAGTAGTGAAGTTATTTCGGTGGCCGAAAATAAAATGGATTTGATAAAATAAAGTACTCCAATAAATTTAGAAGATCAGTTAGGTCCGATCAAAATTTAGTGAAGTAAAAATAGTCCCCTAATCTTTACTCGGCGGTTTACTCCTGCATTTTTTAGGGAGATGCTCTTAGTTTAGAAAAGGATTTCCGCTAAAAAAATCCATCAAAGTGTTTTTTTTTAGAGAAAATCCATCAAAGTGTTGATCCTCTAGTTTTAAGCAAAGACACTTGGTAAATCCGAAGAGAGAATATGCATATACCACAAGCACACACAATAAAAAAACATTTTTTGATTCCCTAGAGTGAAGAGGTCGTAGACCAAGAGAGAGAGAGAGTAGAGAGAGAAAGCCCTGGTCCCAATTCCCCATCTCGCTTCAGCGTCTACTGCTAGATAGAGTAGTATTAAATGTACTAGCAGGCAGCTCACTCCCGCAAGGCTCCCCTTCATCTCACCCTGCTCCAAGCCTCTCTCTCGCACGCATCCCACCCCACCCCACCCGACCGCGTCGAGTCGAGTCCAATCGATGGAGCAGCAGCCTGTGGCGGCAGCGGAGCCGGAGGTACCGGCGGGGCTTGGGCTGACGGCCGCGGAGTACGCGCAGCTGCTGCCCACGGTGGAGGCGTACCACCGGTACGCCGTGGGGCCAGGCCAATGCTCCTCGCTCGTGGCGCAGCGTATCGAGGCGCCGCCAGCCGCCGTCTGGGCCATCGTCCGCCGCTTTGACTGCCCCCAGGTGTACAAGCACTTCATCCGCAGCTGCGCGCTCCGCCCGGACCCCGAGGCCGGCGACGAGCTCCGCCCGGGCCGCCTCCGCGAGGTCAGCGTCATCTCCGGCCTCCCCGCCAGCACCAGCACCGAGCGCCTCGACCTCCTGGACGACGCGCGCAGGGCCTTCGGCTTCACCATCACCGGCGGCGAGCACCGCCTCCGCAACTACCGGTCCGTCACCACCGTCTCCGAGCTCTCCCCGGCCGCGCCCGCCGAGATCTGCACCGTCGTTCTTGAGTCCTACGTCGTCGACGTCCCCGACGGCAACAGCGAGGAGGACACGCGCCTCTTCGCGGACACCGTCGTCAGGCTCAACCTCCAGAAGCTCAAGTCCGTCGCCGAGGCCAACGCCGCCGCCGCCGCGGCCACGCCCGCGCCGCCGGCAGAATAACGGCGGCCGGATGCTGTGATACTCTTTGCTTTTTCTCGGGAGGGGGTTGCTTCGAATTGACGCATGCAGGGGCTTCGAATAGGTGTGATTCCTGAGGTGCTGCCTGTAATAAAACTCTTTCCATGGACTCCTCCATCCCCTTTCTTTTCCTTTCCTTTGGAATTCTTTCACCTTTCTGTCGTGCTTGCAATTGGAATTCAACTTTGCATGTCCGTGATTCATAGCTCGCTACTGCTAGATGATCAAGCCAGCTTATCACTTATAGCAGTACTACTCAATGTTCATTAGCTTGATTCATACTCTAGCCCTTGTTGCTAAATGATGATGAGGATGATGATGAATTAGCACTTGTTGATCGATAATGATGATGAAGAAGAATTAGTACCTGCTGATCGATGATGATGATAATAATGTTAAATGGCTGCATGATTTAGTGGAAACGAAAAGAAACTAGGAGCGATGTTACTGTGATTGATTGTCTTGAGATGCTTGTTTAGTGGGTGTAGTTTTTGTCTCTTTCTTGTCATGTTTTTCTGTTGCGTGTGCTCCGGGATGCACGCATCATTGTTTCTGTTTGGAACCGGCATGAAAACACAGTGGCGATCGACACTTGTTGCTTCTCTAGTTCCCTGGAGTAGAAAACAACACTTCCATTTCCCAGGCCACACTGCAAATTTTTGGTGAATTTATGTCCAACTTGTGCATATCTGAATATGTTATCAGCGACTGTAGCAGTCATGTCATGTGATCCATTTGTGTTAGCCGAGCCTTCCAGAAGCCATCCATATCATGTGATGAATACTATTGCCAAGCAAGTTTTACCTCATATTTTTCATGATCAATCCATTGCTATTGCTATGTTGGTGCTTAAAGATTCAGACATGAATGAAGAAAGCCAGCACAGTAGCACAGTAGCAGCAAGAATGCAAGATGCTCATGAGACCCAGCGAGCATCTTCTTTTCTTTTTTCTTTTCAATCAATCTGTCAATCTCCTCCTTTCCGGAGACAAATCAGTTTGGAACTTACTACAAGTGAAAAAACGAAAGCTTTCGCGAAAAACAAAAGTGAAAAAACGAAAGATGCAGGCCGCCAAAGAGCTCACTAATGCAAATTAGGTGCTCCACTTGCCATTAGTGGGGTTCCCCCTCCACCAATCCCCTTGCCCCATTGTCAATTTGGCATCATCATGATTCATGAAGAAAGGAATAATGACTAGATCTTCCTCCCATTTCCAGTTCCATATAGTACATCACCCCAATTCAGATTCTCTCTCTCCCTCTGATCAACATCGGCATATCACGTTGACAAGCTTCCGAAGAGACGCAGCGCGGCACCATCGGCGGAGGTCTGCTGATCGGCAGCAACGGGGGCAGGCAGGGCCCTGGGTTTCATTGATGGTGCTGGTGGTGGGCGCCCGGCGCCGGCGTCGGGGACGAGACGATCGAGACGACGACAGAAGCATTGAAGGCGTAGCGATGGATGGCGTTTCACATGGCGCTGTCTTTCAGACGGACATGGACCTGACACTCGCTCATCCACTTGCGCAACTTGCTTGCCCCCAATAATCAAAGCCAGAAAAGACTCCACCTTTTATTCTCCCTTTTTCTCTTACGTCCAGGACAACGGACTCCGACCTTATTATTTTAATAAATATAATGGAAAAAGAAAACGCTTTATATTCACCCCGCCCCTACACGCTGATCAATGGACAAGATGCAGTAATTGGTCGAGAAGATGGCTGTTTTTTCATTCTCCATATATCTGATCAGTGACTCGCAACCAGATTGGGTCAGTGTCTGATGGACTAGTGGCAACTACTGTTGACTGCTTCTGCTTTTGCTTGAGAGGAACACTGCAGAGAAATGCAAGATAAAAAATTAAAAATTCGCAGTCACAAAAATCAAAAAAGAAATGGGGTGAGAGAGGCTCGACCTCTCGACCTCAGGATCACTCGCTATAGCTATGAGAGCTACGCGCTAGCCAACTGCGCCACCACCCCGTTGTGATGATGACTGGTCCTCAAGTTATAAGTACAGGATACTGTAAACCAGTTCTTTATCCTCATGGGCGAACAAAAGGGTAGGTCTGAGTTGTGCCAAAAGAGACCCAGCACCATTTATTTTTTCTGTCAACTTGGACGGAGTTGAACTGCGAGCCGGGCTTGAGGTCAGCAGCATCCATCACCATCCCATTCCTTTTGAACGGGGGAAGGAATCACTAGCTCCTACTCCTACTCCTACTCCTACAGCATACCGATGAAGATGAACCAACCTGTCCTATACTACTACTCCCTCGGTCTAGATACATCCCTTTTTATTCGTTTTGATGACAAGTATTTTTAGAAGGATGGAGTACGTACAATGAACCTCAACCGTGTCGCCGCTCACCAGCCATGAAACGAGAGTCGTCGAGGCGACACATGGTTAGGATTCCACATCGTCTTTGTCTGCGATTCTCTTCCAGTAGGTTACTCGATCAACTACACAAGACAAGATAATGGAGCTAGGTAGATGTGGGCGGCGTGGGGAAGAAGAGGAAACTTCACATGGCAGGCCAAGGGCAACAGGAGACGCACCATACGGTGGCAATGCACAACGAACTGATGATATACATGTCTTGGTCTCTTAGGGAAGGAAGCATCTTTGCATCGTGTGGCGAAAGGAACTAACGACGTGTCTTGATGTGGTCAAGCTAAGGAAGCATCTTGACGTGTTGATGGATGTATGCATTGTATGATGCAGAGGCCAAGGTTATCCCCTTTTTAAAATAAAAAATCAGCCTCTCACCAAGTATACAAGCAACTAGGGTTCCCTGTACGTCTAGGCGCCACCGCTGGTTCTCCTCGCCTCCGAGTGCAAGAAAAATCCGGTTTGAACATTGGATGTGGACTTTGCGTCGTCTTAGGGCATCTCTAATTGAATCCTTAAGAACGTTTGAATCCTTAATAAATTTTGTTCGAGAAGTTAAGCCGTGTCAAACTGAACCCTCAAACATTTTAACTCTTCAAAATTTCAGGAGAAGCGTCAGCCGCTGCTTAAATTTGAGGAGCCAGACGCAACTCTTAGCAAAAGATTCCCTCCTCGCGATCGCCTCTCTCTTTTGCTCAGCCGCCTCCACACCAGTGCCACCCATGTCGTGTTCCTCGCCTCTGTCGACCACCGGGCAACCCCACCGACCTCTGACCGCCAAATTCTAGTGAGAACCAGGCGAACTTCTTCTCCTTCTTCTTCTTCTTCTTCCTCTTCCTCTTCTTCTTCTTCACTTCTCAGTCATCTCCGGCCACGGTTGTGCTGCTCCTCATCGTCCCTATCATGGTGTTCTTTCCCGTCGTTCCCGGCCATGAGCAAAATTGCACCACTCGTGGAGGGGCACCTTGCGGAGAAAAGTGGCTGCCGGCCGCATCACTGATTTCGATGAAACCTTGCGCTCCAGATCACACCATTGTGCCACTAGAAGAAGGATGAGGGGAAGAACCCTTCAGATGAAGAAACGCCCAGGCCATGACCTGTGGATGACGAATTTCGCCTACTTTCTCAACTACGTTGTCGCAGGCTTACATTGTATACAATGATCTTCCATCAAATTACTTTTGCGGAGCATCTATTATAGGTCCTAGATAGCTCATGGACATACTCTAGTGGCGAGAAGTCGTAGTTGGCCGTGCAGAAGGAAGAAGATGAGAGAACGAAGAAGAGGGAGAGAGATTTCCATGTATGGTCTGTTGACACCTGATTTTGGCAAGATACAGATTGCAATGAAGATGGTCTCGAGTGAACGGGTTTCAGCATGAAAAGATTCACGTCGCCGAGTGGAACCACTTTGATGTTTCGGTTATATTCATTCGACTTTATCTTACAGACTGAAACTTTACTCCGAGTGGCATAATTCAATGTTCCAAGTGTTTTTTGGCCAATCACGTCTTCAAGATGACCTCGGATGAAGGAGCACTCTTAAGGAATTGTCTTTGTCTCGTCGAGGCAATCGACTTTGATATATAAATCATCTCAATCCGAGTTCATATGCAAAAGTTAGAGGCAATACACTGCAGACTGAACCTCAACGGAAATATGGCGCGAGGTGCCAGACACTTGTCTGATAGGTTGCGCGAGTAATTCGGCCATCAAGACGGCCTTGAATCGAAAAACCTTCAACACAAAAAAGTTTTGTCTCGTCGAGCCGATCGTTTTTCATATAAAATTTGTCTCAATCCGAGGTCGTATGCAACCTGGAGAGGCAAATCAAGATCAGGCTGTGTTTTCAGTCGGGAAATCCGAGTGAAAAGTTTACCATCCGAGTGAAAACCTACCGATCGAGTAAAAGGTCGAGTGAAAAACTTATTGATCGAGTAAAAGATTGACTTCCGAGTGAAAATATAGTAATCCGAGTGAAATTATCATCCGAGTGAAGTTATTCCGAGTGAAAAGATTACCATCGGAATGAAAACTTGACGTTCGAGTAAGATATTGCCTTCCGAGCGAAATATAGTCATCCGAGTGAAAGATTGTCTTCCGAGTGAAATTATAGTCATCTGAGTGAAAGATTGTCTTCCGAGTGAAAGACTCTAACATCCGAGTGAAAAGGTCCAGTCGGACGAAAAACTCAATATCCGAGTGGATGAGCTCGGATCCGAGTGAAACTAAAGATGTGCCCGAAAGGTAATCCAGATGACCTCGGATGGAAAAGTGATCAACACGGAAGTTGTTCGCATCGTCAAAACGGTGAACTTTGGTTTTGGAGTCATTATCATATGAGATAGTATACGGCCTCTAAGTTCACTATGAGACTCGGACAATCCAGTCCGTTACATGACTGAGTCCGACTTGATATTAAAGATGGCTTCGTAGAATATTCAAGATGGTCTTATTTGGAAAATTGTTCAACATAAGGATTGTTCGTCTCGTCGAGGCGCACAAGTTTCATATTTGGGCCGTCTTGATCGGAGGTCATATGCAAGCTCAGCGGCCCGCGCAAGGAGGAAGACAGAAGTTGGGCCAAATTCAGACTGAATCCGAGTTGGAATAGAACTAGGACTCTAGGACGTGAATTGATGTAATTTTTTGTAAGGAAAGCCTAGATGAATCCTTTGCTTGTATGGGATGTCCAGCTGCCTCTTATATATGTTGGGGGTGATGGCCGATTGAACAACACACAATCGAACAAATCAACATACTACTTTTTCATCTACGTTTTATCTCTCCACCGTTTTTCTAGCTCGTTCTTCGCCGTTCTTCGTGTTTGAGAGCTGCGAATCCCGAGGCTCTAGGGGCGAGCGAATCGACCTAGGGCAGCCCATAGCCGCCGCACTCCCTAACGGGGTCCCTCCCGGGGGTGTGGGGTTTTCGGGTCTGCAAAAGCGCCTGTCGACTGTCTTGCGTATCGCGCTGTCGGTCGGGTCTCCTTCGACGTGAGCTGCGGTGCATCACCCCCGGCGTCGAGGGTACACGTGACATGTTCATGTGTCAACACACTTTTTGGCGACTCCGCTGGGGATCGAAGATCAATCATCATCATCCACCATGTCCGATCTTCCCAAGCCATCTGAGGTAGACGCCGATAACATCATTAAGCCCAGTCTTGATGAGATATCGGCCAATCATCGCCAAGTCTATGAGGAGTACAAGAAGGCGCGCGAGGAGAAGGACCTGCAGGAGTTCCTTGCAAAATTTAAGAAAGATCGCCAAGGCAACATCACTCCGATTGAAGAAATTAAGTTTCCTCCTCTTCAAACTGGACAGGTTAAACCCTCTGTAAGCACTGCCTTTTCTCCTGAGCAGTGGGCTGAGATTGAAAGTCGTATTGCTGATGGTAAAAATCTAGTCTATCAAACTTTTATAGAAAATACTAATGCTCAGAAGAATATATCTCAATCGTCTAGTGGTAATAATGGTGTAGCTGCTAGTGTGCAAAACCCTAATCTGGCTTTACCTATTGCATCGGCACCTCCCGTACTGATGACTTATTATCCTACCCAAACAAATCAGATTGTGACTACACCCATTAATCCTATTATGAGCATGACAGGTTCGGTAGCAACGCCGAACCAAACTCTGCCTACAGCTACAACCACTCGACCACTACCAAATTATGGGTCGACATACATGCCACAATTCCTACCTACAGCTAGTAACCATACTCTTCCTATGTCACTGCCACAAGCTTCATCGTCCACTACGGATGATGGTCTAGCTAATCTTAGAGAGGAGATGGCTAAGATGCTTAGAGAGAATTTTGGAGTTGAGTTACCTCGGAATCGGATTTACCAAAAGCCGTACCCCGAGTACTTTGATGCCATCCAGTGCCCTCCGGGATATAAGATTCCAGATTTTGTTAAGTTCAATGGAGAGGGCACAAAAACCACATGGGAGCATGTTAGTCAATACTTAGCACAACTAGGTGAAGCAGGCTCACTAAATGAGTTGAAAGTGCGTTTGTTTCCTTTATTTTTAACTGGTACTGCATTTTCATGGTTTCCTTCTTTACCACATGGTTCCATTCTGGTTTGGTCGCAGCTAGAGCAGAAATTTCATGATCACTTTTATAGCGGCGACAATGAACTCAAGTTATCACATCTAACATCGGTTAAACAGAAGCATGATGAATCGGTCTCCGATTACGTCAAGAGATTCAGAGAAACAAAAAACCGGTGTTTTAGTTTGGTGATAACCGAGAGAGACTTGGCAGACCTAGTGCTGAGTGGTTTGAGAACTCCCATTAGAGAAAAGCTAGAAGGTTATGAGTTCTTAAATATCAACCAAGTCTTACAAAGGGCTTTGGCTCAGGAAAGCCGAAGCAAAGATCTCAAAGAAGTGCATAGATACAAAGCCGATCGTCCAAAGATGAATATGGTGGAATATGATAGTGATCACTCGGACGATGAGGGTGATGTTTTTGCTACTGAATTTGTTTGGCAATCTAAGGCCAAACCCTTTACTTGCAATGATCTGAAACCGATTCATAAGAATCATGATGAAGAGATGTAGTTTACTTTTAACATTGCTAAATGTGATATAATATTTGATGCTTTGCTGCAGGCTAAGATTATTAGAATATCTCATACTTTACCGCCGTTTGAAGAGCTAAAACGGCGTTCTTATTGCATGTATCATAATTCTTTTTCTCATGCTACTAACGATTGCAATGTTTTTCGATGACAGATACAATCGGCCATTAATGACGGACGATTGAACTTTTCTGAGATGCAAGTTGATAAACAACCTTTTCCAATGAATACCATGGATTTGGAGGGGAAGAAGCTACTCATTCGGCCTGAGGTAGCCGAATCTGCTAATAAAGCTAATATCATTATTGGTGAGCCCAGGAAAGACAAGGAAGGCAGCACGGTCTTGGGGAGACATGTTGTGCTTGATAAGCAGCCCGATGGCAAGGAAGTAATCAAAATCACCATCAAGAATCCTACACTCGGGGGGCAACCGCAAGTGCAAGAAAATACTCGAGTTAAATTTGTCAAACCCAAGAGTCCAGAAGTTGGCAAGTGGAAGAGGAATGAAGCTAAAGTGCAACGCAAGCGGATCAAGCCAACTTTTGATATGTTGCTATCCAAATATGCTAATCAGTTGGTTGGTCCCAGCTCTAACCGGCCATCATACTTGAAGCGACCAAGGTCACCATCAGATGATATGTTCAGTCAGTATATGAAACTGAGTGGACCAAAGGTGTTGTTTCCAGAAGAGCAAAGGCAAACTGTTTGGGGTCGACTTGAATACTCATATAATGGCCGACTGAACATCGGTAACTATCGGTCGGCTGGTCAAAACATGCGACCGGATGGAAATTATCCGAGTGTAAGAATGCACCCAGGTGGAAGCTATCCGAGTGAAAAATGTGTCCGAGTAGATTCCATCCGACTGAACTCCATCCGAGTGATATCCATCCGAGTGGATTCCATCAGAGTAAAAAGGTGCGCCCGAGTGGAAATTTCATGCATCTGGAAAGTCGAAAAGAATGGCGTGTTAAATCACCAAGTGTTGCAGCAGTTGAGTCGGGAAAAGGCAAGGAGAAAATGGATGTCGAGTCACTTATCTTGGGCACCGAAACATTCGCCATACAGCAGCCGATTGTGCATAGCAATCCGACTGAGCCGATACTTGCTATCACGCCAAAGCACTCGGCTAATGACCATGAGGCAAGCACCAACCAGGTAAAAACGAGAGATCCTAAATACACTCATCCAAAGTGGTGTCCTCCAGGGCTAACAAAGACACAAAAGAGGAAACTACAGAGGTTAAGGAGTCAAGAGATGGTAGAACAGGAGGCCGAGAAACAAAAGGATAAGTTGTTCAATGACACTCGACCCATGGTTCCACCAAAACAAGTGTGGAGGCCTAAACAAATACAAGATACATCAACTTCTACATCTATCACAGCAATACCTACATCACCAAAGGAGGACAATGCAACATATATGACATTGTCTGCGACTCTTCTTACTTCTCCTTCACTCGGACAAATTTCAGAATCTGTGGATGCACTCGAGGAGGAGGCTGATATGTTGGACTATGATTCTACGCCGGTTCATGAAGGTATGGATATCAATATGGTGTATTACTTACCTGCTGAGTTTCGTGCTGTAGATGAAGAAGGGGAGGTGGCTCAGCTGGATTTTGGCCCTAAAACACAATATTCGAGAAGCCAAAAGAACCAGTAACGCATCTTAATCCATTATATCTCAGAGGTCATATCAATGGGTCGCCGCTCACTCGGATGCTTGTTGATGGTGGTGCTGTGGTAAATCTTATGCCCTATTCGGTCTTCAAGAAATTGGGTTTGCCTGATGAAGAATTGATCAAGACCAATATGGTGCTCAACGGATTTGAAGTCAAAGAGAAAACTGAAGCCAAAGGTGTGATGTATGTGGAGCTTACAGTCGGAAGCAAAACTTTGGCTACTGCATTCTTTGTCGCTGAGGTGCAAGGTAACTACAACGTCATACTAGGCCACGATTGGGTTCATGCAAACTAGTGCGTGCCATCCACTATGCACCAGTTTTTGATTCAGTGGGTTGATGATGAAGTGGAAGTTATTCATGCGGATAACTCGGCCTGTGTTGCTTTGGCCGATGCATCGGTGGATTGGCAACATCCCAATGCTACTTGCTTGACGGGACGTGACTTATCAGAATTTGATTTTCTTAGCGCGACCAAGAATGGTTTTGTGCCCGTCTCTTTAAAGTCGAGTGAATGCAATCGGCTCCAAGGTATGATATGTTTAAATGGATCCTAATCCCGAGTGGTTACAAAAACGTCTTGTAAAGTATCGGTCCAATGAGAACGATATGTATGAGTCTATAGAGGAGTTGGATGACATGGATAAACTTGGACAAGGTTTTACATCAGCCGATCCGTTAGAAGAGGTAGATATTGGAGATGGTTCAGTCACTCGACCGACATTTATAAACAAAAATTTGAAGGCCGATTGTAAGGCTAAGTTAATTGAGCTATTGAAAGAATATGTTTGTTGCTTTGCATGGGAATATCATGAGATGCCAGGGTTAAGCCGAGAGCTAGTGGAACATCGGTTGCCTATAAAGGCCGGTTTTAGACCTTATAAACAGTCGGCCAGAAAATTTAATCCGAAAACATATGACTGGATCAAGGAAGAGATCGGTCGACTGCTTGAAGCTAATTTCATTCGACCTTGCAGGTATGCCGAGTGGATTTCTAGCATTGTCCCAGTAGAGAAGAAAGGATCTAGCAAGTTGAGGGTGTGCATTGATTTCAGAGATTTGAATAGGGCTACACCCAAAGATGAGTATCCTATGCCAATAGCCGATATGCTTATTAATGATGCTTCTTGACATAAGGTTATTAGCTTTCTAGATGGTAATGCCGGATACAATCAAATTTTTATGGCCGAAGAGGACATGTACAAAACGGCTTTCCGAATGTCCTGGTTTCCTTGGTTTATTCAAGTGGAAAGTGATGACATTCGGATTAAAAAATGCTGGAGGCACGTATCAAAGGGCTATGAATTTAATTTTTCATGATTTACTCGGTGTCATACTTGAAGTTTATATTGATGATATTGTTGTCAAATCGGATGCTTTTGAATCTCACTTGGCCGATTTGCGTTTAGCTTTCGAAAGAATGAAAAAGTATGGACTGAAGATGAATCCTTTAAAGTGTGCATTCGGTGTATCAGCTGGCAAGTTTTTGGGTTTTATTATTCATGAAGATGGCATAGAGATTGATCCCAAAAAGATAGAGGCCATACATAAAGTGGAGGCTCCAACATGCAAGAGAGATATGCAAAAGTTTCTTGGCAAGGTCAATTATTTGAGAAGGTTCATAACTAATCTATCAGGGAAAGTTGATGCATTTACTCCTATCCTTCGGTTAAAGAATGATGCTGATTTCACTTGGGGGCAAAATAGCAAGAAGGATTTGATATTATCAAGAATTATTTGTGCACTCCTCCGGTGATGAAAGTACCCAAGCATAGGGAACCCTTCAGACTTTACATTGCAGCAGAGGAAGGAGTTATTGGTGCTGTTCTAACTCAAGAGACCGAAGGAAAAGAGCATGCCATCACTTATTTGAGCCACTGCCTATTGGACGCAGAGACAAGGTATACATTTATTGAAAAATTATGTCTATGTTTATATTATGCTTGCACAAAATTGAGACGTTATTTAGTACCGAGTGCTTGCATAGCAGCTTGTCAGACCGATGTCATTAAATACATGTTACATAGACCAATTCTTAGTGGTAGAATTGGCAAGTGGGCTTATGCTTTGATTGAATATGATTTGGCCTATGAATCTCTAAAATCCATGAAAGGCCAAATCGTTGCTAATTTTATTGTTGAACATCGGATTGATGACAAGCATGATGTTGATATAAACCTTGTCTCAATAGTACCATGGAGATTATATTTTGATGGTTTAGTTTGTACCAATGGCCAAGGTGTTGGTATTGTTTACATATCTCCTCATAGTGCTGTTTTTGAAGCCTCATGCCGCTTAGAATATTTTTGTACAAACAATCAAGCCAAATATGAAGCATTATTATTCGGCCTAGAGATGTTACTTGCTATAGGTGTTACACATATTGAGGCTTATGGTGATTCGTTACTAGTGGTGCAGCAAATATCCAAAGTATTTCAGTGTTTGGACGAATCACTTAATGTTTATCTTGATAAATTTCTAGATATAATTTCTACTTTGGATTGCTTTAGCATTGCTCATATATCTAGATATGACAATTGGAAAGCAAATAAATTGGCACAACAAGCATCCGGATATCATGTTGATCATGGCATGTTTCATATCTCTCAAAGACCGATGTCTTGTCTTGCCAATATGGGAGAGGCCGAACCTGAACCCACTGATTAGGCCATTAACAAAAAGTCTAGTGCAGGTGACAATCTCGACGGGAGGAAGCCCATTGTTGATTACTTGTGCAATCCGAGTGAAAGGGTGGACAGGGCTGTTCGGCGTATGGCTTTCAAGTATACAATGAGAGATGATGGTCTTTATCGCCGAACAGTCGATGATGTTCTTCTAAAGTGTTTAGATGAGGACCAGGCAAGAGTTGCTATGGGAGAGGTACATGAAGGCATTTGTGGCACTCACCAGTCGGCTCCCAAGATGAAATGGTTATTGCGACGTGCTGAGTTTTATTGGCCGACTATGATTAATGATTGCTTCAGATATTATAAAGGGTGCGAAGCTTGTCCAAAATTTGGTGATATTCAATTGGCTCCTGCTGCTATGTTGCATCCTATTATCAAGCCGTGGCCTTTCAGAGAATGGGGTTTAGACTTTATTGGGAAAATTCATCCATCTTCCTCAAAGGGGCATCGGTTCATATTGGTGGCAACTGATTATTTCACTAAATGGTCTGAAGCAGTACCTCTCAAGAACATGACACATACAGAGGTAATTCAATTCATAACAGAGCACATTATTCATAGATTCGGTATTCCTCAAACGTTAACAATAGATCAAGGTTCATCTTTCATGTCACACCAAGTCAGAGAGTTTGCCGGATCTTATAACATAAAGTTGCTCAGTTCCTCTCCATATTATGCCCAAGCTAATGGACAAGCTGAGTCTAGCAATAAAATTTTAATCAAACTCATCAAGAAAAAGATTGAAGCTAATCCAAGGAGATGGCATGAGTTGTTGTCTGAAACTTTGTGGGCACATAGAATTTCAAGGCATGGTGCTACGAAGGTGACCCCATATGAGCTAGTATATGGTCAAGAGGCTGTTTTACCAGTGGAAGTAAATTTGAATGCTTTGAGAATAGCCAAACAAAATGATTTATCGACAGTAGACTTTTATAACTTGATGATGGACAATATTGATGAGGCTGCCGATAAATGTTTGGTTGCTTTGAAGTCCATAGAGAGAGACAATTGAGGGTTGCAAGAGCTTACAATAAGAAAGTTAAGTTGAAGAATTTTCAAGTTGGTGATCTCGTCTGGAAAGTGATTCTGCCGATTGGTTCAAGAGATAGAAAATTCGGGAAGTGGTCTCCAAGTTGGGAAGGTCCTTTTAGAATTATAAGAGTTGTTCCCGGAAATTCATATTTGGTGGAATCAATACAAGGGGCATTGTTACCTCGAGCTCTCAATGGCAAATATTTGAAGAAGTACCACCCGAGTGTGTGGCAGGAAGCCTAAGTAGGCAATGGCCGATATACGATTATCGCCCTTAGCACAAACATGGCCGATACATAATTATCGCCCTGAGAAAAATAAATGGCCGATGGAGTGTTGATATCGTCCTTAGAACAAACACTATGCATATTATTTTTCGGCGTGCAAGCTTTGCCGAAAAACAGGGGGGCATGTGTTGACACCTGATTTTGGCAAGATACAGATTGCAATGAAGATGGTCTCGAGTGAACGGGTTTTCAGCATGAAAATATTCACGTCGCCGAGTGGAACCACTTTGATGTTTAATTTATATTCATTCGACTTTATCTTACGGACCGAAACTTTACTCCGAGTGGCATAATTCAATATTCCAAGTGGTTTTTGGCCAATCACGTCTTCAAGATGACCTCGGATGAAGGAGAACTCTTAAGGAATTGTCTTCGTCTCGTCGAGGCAATCGATTTTGATATATAAATCATCTCAATCCGAGTTCATATGCAAAAGTTAGAGGCAATACACTGCAGACCGAACCTCAACGGAAATATGGCGCGAGGTGCCAGACACTTGTCTGATAGGTTGCGCGTGTAATTCGGCCATCAAGACGGCCTTGAATCGAAAAACCTTCAACACGAAAAAGTTTTCTATCGTCGAGCCGATAGTTTTTCATATAAAATTTGTCTCAATCCGAGGTCGTATGCAACCTGGAGAGGCAAATCAAGATCAGGCTGTGTTTTTGGTCGGGAAATCCGAGTGAAAAGTTTACCATCCGAGTGAAAACCTACCGATCGAGTAAAAGGTCGAGTGAAAAACTTATCGATCAAGTAAAAGATTGGCTTCCGAGTGAAAATATAGTAATCCGAGTGAAATTATCATCCGAGTGAAGTTATTCCGAGTGAAACGATTACCATCGGAATGAAAACTTGACGTTCGAGTAAGATATTGCCTTCCGAGCGAAATATAGTCATCCGAGTGAAAGATTGTCTTCCGAGTGAAATTATAGTCATCCGAGTGAAAGATTGTCTTTCGACTGAAAGACTCTAACATCCGAGTGAAAAGGTCCAGTCGGACGAAAAACTCTAATATCCGAGTGGATGAGCTCGGATCCGAGTGAAACTAAAGATGTGCCCGAAAGGTAATCCAGATGACCTCGGATGGAAAAGTGATCAACACGGAAGTTGTGCGCATCGTCAAAACTGTGAACTTTGGTTTTGGAGTCATTATCATATGAGATAGTATACGGCCTCTAAATTCACTACGAGACTCGGACAATCCAGTCTGTTACATGACTGAGTCCGACTGGATATTAAAGATGGCTTCGTAGAATATTCAAGATGGTCTTATTTGGAAAAGTGATCAACATAAGGATTGTTCGTCTCATCGAGGTGCACAAGTTTCATATTTGGGCCGTCTTGATCGGAGGTCATATGCAAGCTCAGCGGCCCGCGCAAGGAGGAAGGCAGAAATTGGGCCAGATTCAGACTGAATCCAAGTTGGAATAGAACTAGGACTCTAGGACGTGAATTGATGTAATTTTTTGTAAGGAAAGCCTAGGTGAATCCTTTGCTTGTATGGGATGTCCAGCCGCCTCTTATATATGTTGGGGGTGATGGTCGATTGAACAACACACAATCGAACAAATCAACATACTACTTTTTCATCTACATTTTATCTCTCTGCCGTTTTTCTATCTCGTTCTTCGCCGTTCTTCGTGTCTGAGAGCTACGAATCCCGAGGCTCTAGGGGTGAGCGAATCGACCTAGGGCATCCCATAGCAGCCGCACTCCCTGACGGGGTCCCTCCCGGGGGTGTGGGGTTTTCGGGTCTGCAAAAGCGCCTGTCGACTGTCTTGCGTATCGCGATGTCGGTCGGGTCTCCTTCGACGTGAGCTGCGGTGCATCACCCTCGGCATCGAGGGTACACGTGACGTGTTCGTGTGTCAACATGGTCTAGTTCGTTTGAGGAGTTACGTCAAGGGTTTTTCGTTAGCTCCACACTTTTTTAACTCCTTATATTTAAGAAGTTTTTTTAAGAAAGACAACACTTCATTGATTAAGGAACATCATAATACAGTTCGTCTCGGATACAATCCGGAGCCAGACCATGATAAAAGCAGTTTACAGCTAGCTCACAACTCTGGGCTAATTTATGTGCCACTACATTCAATCCACGCTTGACATGTAAGAAATTACACTGGGTAAAAATAACAGCCAGAGACTTGATGTCGGAGACAACAACACCCAAACTTGAACGATCTTGGGCAGGAGATCTGTCGTGGTTTTGTCATGGCAGATGTCCTCGTGAAAAGACTAAGTCTGGAGGCCATCGCAACTAGGTGGTTGCTTGAATGGGGTTGATCGGGAACGAAGGACACATGTTTACCCAGGTTCGGCCCCTCATGGTGGACGTAAATACCTACTTCCTTCTTGATTGATATTGACGATGATCTTGATCACAAGAATGCGGATTCACTAACCTAGCTTTCGAGAGATTGCAACTTAGTCTTTTTCGTCCTAGGGGCTTCCCTCTATATAACAGGTTGAGTCCCTAGGTTTACAGAAGATTTCGGGTCGTACTGTCAACCCGTATCCTACTCTAATTCCTCTATGTCTTGTTTCCCAAGTTAGGAAACTTGCCATTTCGGCCTTCTCATCAAGCCGGCTCACTTATGAGTCGGCCTTTGGCAAATGTATTCCTAGGCCTTCGCGCCCTCTCCTCTCCTCCATGACCCACGGAAAGTTGTGACCCATGAAGCCTCCGTGCTTCTGGTCGGGTGAAGACACTTGCCAGGTTTTGATCATGGGGAACATCCCCAACATTAGCTCTCAGTTTAACTTTGATTTATCTAGCTTAAGCTCCATCTTGAAAATAAGACAAGGGCGAATTGTAAAGGATTAAGTGAAACATAGATCTTCGAGCCGGCATCTTTCATCCTTCCTTTATGAGGCTTCCAACCGGGTCAATCCAATTACCGGCTGATACGTCTCCAATGTATCTATAATTTTTGATTGCTCCATGCTATATTATCTACTGTTTTGGATGTTTATGGGCTTTATTATACACTTTTATATCATTTTTGGGACTAACCTATTAACCCAGAGCCCAGTGCTAGTTTCTGTTTTTACCTTGTTTTAGGGATTCAAAGAAAAGGAAAATCAAACGGAGTCCAATTAACCTGAAACTTCATGGAACTCATTTTTGGAAGGAAAGAAGCCCATGAGACTTGGAGTGCACGTCAGGGGACCTTCGAGGAGGCCACGAGGTAGGGGGGCGCGCCCACCCCCCTAGGGAGCGCCCTCCACCCTCATGCCCCCCCTGACATACTTCTTCCGCCTATATATCTCCATATACCCTAAAACTTCCGAAGAACACAATAGATCGGGAGTTCCGCCGCTAGAAGCCTCCGTAGCCACCGAAAGCCAATCTAGACCCGTTTCGGCACCCTGCCGGAGGTGGAATCCTTCTCCGGTGGCCATCTTCATCATCCCAGTGCTCTCCATGACGAGGAGGGAGTAGTTCTCCCTCGGGGCTAAGGGTATGTACCATTAGCTATGTGTTTAATCTCTCTATCTCGTGTTCTTGAGGTGATACAATCTTGATGTATCGTGAGCTTTGCTATTATATTTGGATCCTATGACGTTTCTTCCCCCCTCTACTCTCTTGTAATGGATTGAGTTTCCCCTTTGAAGTTGTCTTATCGGATTGAGTCTTTAAATATTTGAGAACACTTGATGTATGTCTTGCCGTGCGTATCTGTGGTGACAATGGGATACCACGTGATTCACTTGATGTATGTTTTGGTGATCAACTTGCGGGTTCCGGCCATGAACCTATGCATAGGGGTTGGCGCATGTTTTCGTCGTGATTCTCCGGTAGAAACTTTGGGGCACTCTTTGAGGTTCTATGTGTTGGTTGAATAGATGAATCTGAGATTGTGTGATGCATATCGTATAATCATACCCATGGGTACTTGAGGTGACATTGGAGTATCTAGGTGACATTAGGGTTTTGGTTGATTTGTGTCTTAAGGTGTTATTCTAGTACGAACTCTAGGGCTGTTTGTGACACTTACAGGAATAGCCCAATGGATTGATTCGAAAGAATAACTTTGAGGTGGTTTCGTACCCTACCATAATCTCTTCGTTTGTTCTCCGCTATTAGTGACTTTGGAGTGACTCTTTGTTGCATGTTGAGGGATAGTTATGTGATCCAATTATGTTATTATTGTTGAAAGGACTTGCACTAGTGAAAGTATGAACCCTAGGCCTTGTTTCATATCATTGCAATACCGTTTACGCTCACTTTTATCATTAGTTACCTTGCTGTTTTTATATTTTCATATTAGAGAAACCTTTATCTACTATCCATATACCACTTGTATCACCATCTCTTCGCCGAACTAGTGCACCTATACAATTTACCATTGTATTGGGTGTGTTGGGGACACAGGAGACTCTTTGTTATTTGGTTGCAGGGTTGCTTGAGAGAGACCATCTTCATCCTACACCTCCTACGGATTGATAAACCTTAGGTCATCCACTTGAGGGAAATTTGCTACTGTCCTACAAACCTCTCCACTTGGAGGCCCAACAATGTCTACAAGAAGAAGGTTGTGTAGTAGACATCAAGATCTTTTCTGGTGCCGTTGCCGGGGAGGTTAGCGCTTGAAGGTATATCTTTAGATTTTGGAATCGGGTCTTTTAGTTTCTTGTTTTATCACTAGTTTAGTTTATAAAAGAAAACTATAAAAAATGGAATTGAGTTTGTCTCATACGCTTCACCTTTTTAATATCTTTCGTGAGTATGATGGAAAGGATAATTGTGCTCAAGTGCTAGAAGATGAAATCTGTAAAATGTTTGGCACTAAATATTTGAATGATGAGCATGATTGCAATGTTGTTAGTACGAGTTCTTTGAATATCCATGATACTAATGATGATTGCACTAGTTATGATGAAAATGTCTCCTATAAACATGTCAATTTTTGTGGAGTGCATTGGGTTTGTAAGTACACACCAAATAGGGAAGATAGATATTGCAAGAGGCATAAGTATTTAGAAACTAAATTGTTGCAAGAAAGGCTAGATGATTGTGCTGAAAATTTAAATTTTCTTAGCCATACTTGTGGACTTTGCAATGAAAGTGGTCATTTAGCTATCCGATGCAAATTGTTTCATGATCTAATCGTTTTCAAAAATTGTGATGACTTGATTTCCCTTGCACATTATAATGAACTCAGTTTGCTTATGGGTTATGAAGAAATGAAACGTTTAACTAATCATCTTCCAGAATTTGCCCGTTACAAACTTCTTCGCTTTGATCTAGAGGAAATTTATATGTATTGTGCGGTGAATTGTATTCAAAATCCTTATATTGCCAACTACATAAAGAAAAGAAAACAAATAGAAGATGAAGAGAATACTAATGAAAGGGAAGAGACTTCCCAATATCCTCCTATTATTTCTTATAATGAATCAGGTAACGAGGAGGAGCCTCCTATTCAACCAATCTCATTAATAAGGAGCTCCGAAAAGAGGATTGAACCCACACATGATGTGGTGATGAAGAAGAAAAGAAAAAGGAAGAGAGTTAAAAAGATATCTCTCCCAAATAATGCTGCTCCTATTACGATTGTGCCTCATGAAAATATAATTATGGAAGATAATGATACTTCTTATGATCTTGAAAATCTTTTTGGCACTTGCTTGGAAGAATATGATAATTGCTATACTATTGGTGCTATCCATACTATTAATGATGAGAGTGATTATGCTTATGATATGAAAAGGTCCAAGCTTGGGGATGCTATGTTTTATGAAGATGATGTTTTTGAGAATATATTTGCTGCAATTAATGTTTGTCCCAAGCTTGGGGAAGCTATGTTTAATGAAGATGATATGTTTAGTCTCCCAAGTTTTGATATGCATATTTATAATGATGATAGCATGCCTCCTACTTATGATGATTATTGTGATGATACTTATGCTATAAAAAGTAGTGATTATATTTATAAACCTTGTAATGATTATGATTACCCCTTTTCTGAACATTACTCTTTTAATGTGGAAACAATTTGTAGTATTCAGGTCTCTTATGATACTCCCACTATCCCGAATGAGAAGAATTTTGCTTATGTGGAGAGTAGTAAATTTTCTATGCTTGTAGATCATGAAAAGAATGCTTTAGGTGCTGGTTATATTGTTGAATTCATTCATGATGCTACTGAAAATTATTATGAGGGAGGAATATATGCTTGTAGGAATTGCAATAATATCAAGTTTCCTCTCTATGTGCTTAAAATTTTTAAGTTATGCTTGTTTTATCTTCCTATGCCAGTTGATTCTTATTCCCATAAGTTGTTTGCTCAAAAAATCCCTATGCATAGGAAGTGGGTTAGACTTAAATGTGCTAGTAATATTCTTCATGATGCTCTCTTTATGTTACAATTCTTATCTTTTATGTGAGCATCGTTGAAATCATCATGCCTAGCTAGAGGCGTTAAACGATAGCGCATGTTGGGAGGCAACCCAACTTTCTTTTTATTACTTGCTTTTTGTTCCTGTTTAGTAATAAATAATTAATCTAGCCTCTGCTTAGATGTGGTTTTATGCTTTTAATTAGTGTTTGTGCCAAGTAGAACCTTTGGGAAGACTTGGGGGAAGTCTTGTTGATCATGCTGTAAAAAACAGAAACTTTAGCGCTCACGAGAATTGCTGACATTTTTATTGGAGAGTGCTATTGAGTTAATTATTTTTGAATATGATTAATAGATAAATTACTCAGGTCCAGAAATTTATTTGAGAATTTTATGAGTTCCAGAAGTATACGTTTGATCCAGATTACTACAGACTGTTCTGTTTTTGACAGATTCTGTTTTTCATGTGTTGTTTACTTATTTTGATGAATCTATGGCTAGTAAAATAGTTTATAAACCATAGAGAAGTTGGAATACAGTAGGTTTAACACCAATATAAATAAATAATGAGTTCATTACAGTAACTTGATGTGGTGATTTATTTTCTTATACTAACGGAGCTTACGAGTTTTCTGTTAAGTTTTGTGTTGTGAAGTTTTCAAGTTTTGGGTAAGGATTCGATGGAATATGGAATAAGGAGTGGAAAGAGCCTAAGCTTGGGGATTCCAAAGGCACCCCAAGGTAATATTCAAGGATAGCCAAGAGCCTAAGCTTGGGGATGCCCCGGAAGGCATCCCCTCTTTCGTCTTCGTTCATCGGTAACTTTAATTGGAGCTATATTTTTATTCACCACATGATATGTGTTTTGCTTGGAGTGTCATTTCATTTTATTTTGCTTTGCTTGCTGTTTGAATAAAATACCAAGATCTGAAATTATTAAATGTTACAGAGTCTTCACATAGCTGCATAATTATTCGACTACTCATTGATCTTCACTCATATCTTTCGGAGTAGTTTGTCATTTGCTCTAGTGCTTCACTTATATCTTTTTAGAGCATGGTGGTAGTTTTATTTTGAGAAATAGATGAACTCTCATGCTTCACTTAGATTATTTTGAGAGTCTTAAATAGCATGGTAATCTGCTTAAAATCCTAATATGCTAGGTATTCAAGATTAGTAAAATTTTCTTATGAGTGTTTTGAATACTAAGAGAAGTTTGATGCTTAATGATTGTTTTGAGATATGGAGGTAATAATATCAAAGTCGTGCTAGTTGAGTAGTTGTGAAATTGAGAAATGCTTGTGTTGAAGTTTGCAAGTCCCGTAGCATGCACTTATGGTAAATGTTATGTAACAAATTTGAAACATGAGGTGTTATTTGATTGTCCTCCTTATGAGTGGCGGTCGGGGACGAGCGATGGTCTTTTCCTACCAATCTATCCCCCTAGGAGCATGCGCATAGTACCGAGGTTTTTGATGACTTTTATATTTTGGCAATAATTATGTGAGTTCTTTATGACTAATGTTGAGTCCATGGATTATACACACTCTCACCCTTCCATCATTGCTAGCCTCTTCGGTACCGTGCATTGCCCTTTCTCACATTGAGAGTTGGTGCAAACTTCGTCGGTGCATCCAAACCCCGTGATATGATACACTCTATCACACATAAACCTCCTTATATCTTCCTCAAAACAGCCACCATACCTACCTTTTATGGCATTTCTATAGCAATCCCGAGATATATTGCCATGCAGCTTTCCACCATTCCGTTTATCATGACACATTCATCATTGTCATATTGCTTAGCATGATCATGTAGTTGACATAGTATTTGTGGCAAAGCCACCGTTCATAATTATTTCATACATGTCACTCTTGATTCATTGCATATCCCGGTACACCATCGAAGGCATTCATATAGAGTCATACTTTGTTCTAGTATCGAGTTGTAATCATTGAGTTGTAAATAAATAGAAGTGTGATGATCATCATTTTCTAGAGCATTGTCCCAAGTGAGGAATAAAAAAGAAAAAAAAGAAAAAGGCCATACAAAAAAGAGAAGGCCCAAAAAAAGAAGAGAAAGGCCATAAAAAAGAGAAGGCCCAAAAAAATGAAAATGAGAGAAAAAGAGAGAAGGGACAATGCTACTATCCTTTGCCACACTTGTGCTTCAAAGAAGCACCATGATCTTCATGATATAGAGTCTCTTGTTTTGTCACTTTCATATACTAGTGGGACTTTTTCATTATAGAACTTGGCTTGTATATTCCAACAATGGGCCTCCTCAAGTGCCCTAGGTCTTAGTGAGCAAGCAAGTTGGATGCACACCCACTTAGTTTCTTTTGTTGAGCTTTCATACATTTATAGCTCTAGTGCATCCGTTGCATGGCAATCCCTACTCCTTGCATCAACATCAATTGATGGGCATCTCCATAGCCCATTGATTAGACTCGTTGATGTGAGAATTTCTCCTTTTTGTCTTCTCCACATAACCCCCTCATTATATTCTATTCCATCCATAGTGCTATATCCATGGCCCGCGCTCATGTATTGCATGAAAGTTTATAGGTTTGAGATTATGAAAGTATGAAACAATTGCTTGGCTTGTCATCGGGGTTGTGCATGATGAGAGCATTCTTGTGTGACGAAAATGGAGCATGACCAAACTATATGATTTTATAGGGATGAACTTTCTTTGGCCATATTATTTTGAGAAGACATGATTGCTTAGTTAGTATACTTGAAGTAGTATTATTTTTATGTCAATATGAACTTTTGTCTTGAATCTTTCGGATCTGAATATTCATGCCACAATTAAGAAGAATTACATTAAAATTATGCCAAGTAGCACTACGCATCAAAAATTCTGTTTTTATCATTAACCTACTCGAGGACGAGTAGGAATTAAGCTTGGGGATGCTGATACGTCTCCAACGTATCTATAATTTTTGATTGCTCCATGCTATATTATCTACTGTTTTGGATGTTTATGGGCTTTATTATACACTTTTATATCATTTTTGGGACTGACCTATTAACCCAGAGCCCAGTGCCAGTTTCTGTTTTTACCTTGTTTTATGGTTTCGAAAAGGAAAATCAAACGGAGTCCAATTGACCTGAAACTTCACGGAACTCATTTTTGGAAGGAAAGAAGCCCACAAGACTTGGAGTGCACGTCAGGGGACCTTCGAGGAGGCCACGAGGTAGGGGGCGCGCCCTCCACCCTCGTGGGACCCTCGTGCCCCCCCCCTGACGTACTTCTTCCGCCTATATATCTCCGTATACCCTAAAACTTCCGAAGAACACAATAGATCGGGAGTTCCGCCTCCAGAAGCCTCCGTAGCCACCGAAAGCCAATCTAGACCCGTTCTAGCACCCTGCCGGAGGGGAATCCTTCTCCGGTGGCCATCTTCACCATCCCGGCGCTCTCCATGACGAGGAGGGAGTAATTCTCCCTCGGGGCTGAGGGTATGTACCAGTAGCTATGTGTTTGATCTCTCTCTCTCTCTCTCTCTCTCTCTCTCTCTCGTGTTCTTGAGGTGATACGATCTTGATGTATCGCGAGCTTTGCTATTATATTTGGATCCTATGATGTTTCTTCCCCCCTCTACTCTCTTGTAATGGAATGAGTTTCCCCTTTGAAATTATCTTATCGGATTGAGTCTTTAAATATTTGAGAACACTTGATGTATGTCTTGCCGTGCGTATCTGTGGTGACAATGGGATACCACATGATTCACTTGATGTATGTTTTGGTGATCAACTTGCGGGTTCCGCCCATGAACCTATGCAGAGGGGTTGGCACACGTTTTCATCGTGATTCTCTGGTAGAAACTTTTGGGCACTCTTTGAGGTTCTATGTGTTGGTTGAATAGATGAATATGAGATTTTGTGATGCATATCGTATAATCATACCCATGGGTACTTGAGGTGACATTGGAGTATCTAGGTGACATTAGGGTTTTGGTTTATTTGTGTCTTAAGGTGTTATTCTAGTACGAACTCTAGGGCTGTTTGTCACACTTATAGGAATAGCCGAACGGATTGATTGGAAAGAATAACTTTGAGGTGGTTTCGTACCCTACCATAATCTCTTCGTTTGTTCTCCGCTATTAGTGACTTTGGAGTGACTCTTTATTGCATGTTGAGGGATAGTTATGTGATCCAATTATGTTATTATTGTTGAGAGGACTTGCACTAGTGAAAGTATGAACCCTAGGCCTTGTTTCATATCATTGCAATACCGTTTACGCTCACTTTTATCATTAGTTACCTGTTTTTATATTTTCAGATTACAGAAACCTTTATCTACTATCCATATACCACTTGTATCACCATCTCTTCGCCGAACTAGTGCACCTATTCAATTTACCATTGTATTGGGTGTGTTGTGACACAAGAGACTCTTTGTTATTTGGTTGCAGGGTTGCTTGAGAGAGACCATCTTCATCCTACGCCTCCTAAGGATTGATAAACCTTAGGTCATCCACTTGAGGGAAATTTGCTACTGTCCTACAAACCTCTGCACTTGGAGGCCCAACAACGTCTACAAGAAGAAGGTTGTGTAGTAGACATCACCGGCTTGCCCAACTTACTCCATACTTAGCATCTTTCTGCCATTCCACACCATGACATCACCCTAGTGACCTCTGACATCTACGCATGACAACACATCGAATCTTTTGGGTGGATACTTCAAATCTTGTCAATCTCAAAAATCGAGGCATCTCTTTAGCCTAAATTTACTATACACACTCGGGTTTCATGCCCGTTGTTTTGGATTCTTCTCCCTTCTAAATCACATGGCGGACCTCCAGGGCTCACTTTGACTTCTCTGCCTTTCTTCTTCCTCTCGCCCTGACGAGAAGCGCCGCTTCAAGCTCGCCATCGTACAAGTCAGCAATAGCACCAACGACTGCATTGTCACCAGCACTTGTTGGAATCGCTGTGGCCACGCCCGCGACCTTCAATATCCTCAAATCCTTCTTTACAGATTTGTAAGTGACGCACTTCATCTCCATGCCACTTTACCATTGTAGTTCATCACTAGTTCGCCGGAGCTCTTCAAAAAATGCATCTATAAATCGATCCTATCCGTGAATTGTTGCTTATGGGATGTTCAACTACCTTCACTACTCAACTAATCACATTTTAGATCCCTTTTTGTCACACCCAATGGACCCAAATGCCGCTTCTTTACCTAGTAGCTCCGCCATACCTAGGTTTTTCTTTTCCTTTTTAGTCATTTTCTATATCTATAGTTGTAACCAAATCCGAACATTTTCCGTTTTTGTTTGCTTTGACCCGGACTTTGCTTCACCACCTGTCAAATTGTGAATTACATTGGTATTTTTTGCCAGCTTACACTATTGTCGGCTCTCAAATCATAGTAGTCCATGGAAGTTTCTTAGTATTATGTAGACCTCTGATTATTTAATAATCGCAATCCGGGTGCTCATAGCCGGCTTGTAATTTGATTTGCAGCTGCCATATCACGGACTTTAGGGTTATTTTTTGCTGGCTTATACCTCTGCGTCGCTCTTATTCATCCTTCAATGCTTGCTCCATACATCATAGTCGGCTTATACTTGTTGTAAGGGCATATTTCTCCCTATGTGGTTTTCGTGACTGATGACAATGCTTTCGCGGACTAATCATGTGCATTGAGCATTTCAGATATCTCATGTCTAGGCGCAAGACGATTCGGTGCCTATCGGTGTCAAAACCGGCAGATCTCAGGTAGGGGGTCCCGAACTGTGCATCTAAGGATCGATGGTAATAGGAGACAGGGGACACGATGTTTACCCAGGTTCGGGCCCTCTTGATGGAGGTAATACCCTACTTCCTGCTTGATTGACTTTGATGAGTATAAGGGTTACAAGAGTTGATCTACCTCGAGATCGTATGCTGTGGTCTAAACCCTACAGGTATGATGAGTAATGTCATAATCATCTATTGACTAGCCTGGCCTCGGCTTATATAACATACCAGAGGCCTAGGATAACAAGAGTCCTAGTCGAATACATCGATGGAGAAGAGTCCTTGTCTTGATCACCAAGTCTTGTGGAATCTTCCTCGTATATGTCTTCGGCTGTCCGAACTGGCCCATGAGTAAATGGCCATGGGGGGTCCTCGACCCAATCCAACTGATCGGGAGACGATGTGGTGAGTACCCCCTAGTCTAGGACACCGTTAGTAGCCCCCTGAACCGGTCTTCAAGTTGGGGACGCTCCTCGGTTCTTCCGAACTGTTATTCGTCTTCGGTCGTCGGTCTTGAAAACTGGTTCAACAAATCTTCCCATCTTCTATCTTGAGGATTGCCGAGCTAAATCTGAAGATCTCACACGTCGGGTATCCGAGGATCCCTTTAAGTCTTCGGCCTTTATCAATGCCTCGTTATTTTTATGCCACACCTCGGGTTTGAAGTTGTTCCCGGGCGGCAGTGTCCTCTTGCGTCTGATCTCCAACGCCGGACTATATTCGAGGTATCTTTTGCAGATGAGCACCAACGCCGGACCGCTTCCGAGCTCCAACGCCGGAATGTATCCAAGCTCTAATGCTGGACTATGTCCAAGCTCCAACGCCGGACTATGTCCAAGCTCCAACGCCGGACTATATCCGAGGTGTCATAGATCACCTTGGTTCAAAAAAGTTAAAGGAGTTTAGCCAAGCTTAATGCCGGAAATGCCCTCTATGGAGCCAGCCACTGGCGCCCGAGCTTTATGCCGGACTGCTTCCGAGGTGGTGCACTGATATGTCTCCAATGTATCTATAATTTTTGATTGCTCCATGCTATATTATCTTCTGTTTTGGATGTTTATGAGCTTTATTATACACTTTTATATTATTTTTGGGACTAACCTATTAACCCAGAGCCCAGTGCCAGTTTCTTTTTTTCCTTGTTTTAGAGTATCACAGAAAAGGAAAATCAAACGGAGTCCAATTGACGTGAAACTTCACGGAGCTTATTTTTGGAAGAAAAGCAACCCGGGAGACTTGGAGTCCATGTCAAGGAAGCTTCGAGGAAGCCACGAGGTAGGGGGCGCGCCCACCCCCCTGGGCGCGCCCTCCACCCTTGTGGGCCCCTCGTGGCTCCCCTGACGTACTTCTTCCGCCTATATATCTCCATATACCCTAAAACGACCGGGGAGCACAATAGATCGGGAGTTCCGCCGCCAGAAACCTCCGTAGCCACCGAAAGCCAATCTAGACCAGTTCCGGCACCCTGCCGGAGGGGGAATCCCTCTCTGATGGCCATCTTCATCATCCCGGTGCTCTCCATGACGAGGAGGGAGTAGTTCTCCCTCGGAGCTAAGGGTATGTACCAGTAGCTATGTGTTTGATCTCTCTCTCTCTTTCTCGTGTTCTTGAGGTGATACAATCTTGATGTATCGCGAGCTTTGCTATTATATTTGGATCCTATGATGTTTCTTCCCCCCTCTACTCTCTTGTAATTGATTGAGTTTTCCCTTTGAAGTTATCTTATCGGATTGAGTCTTTAAGGATTTGAGAACACTTGATGTATGTCTTGCGTGGGACACCTGTAGTGACAATGGAGTATTATATGATCCACTTGATGTATGTTTTGGTGATCAACTTGCGGGTTCCACCCATGAACCTATGCATAGGGGTTGACACACGTTTTCGTCTTGACTCTCCGGTAGAAACTTTGGGGCACTCTTTGAGGTTCTATGTGTTTGTTGAATAGATGAATCTGAGATTGTGTGATGCATATCGTATAATTATACCGACGGATACTTGGGGTGACATTGGAGTATCTAGGTGACATTAGAGTTTTGGTTGATTTGTGTCTTAAGGTGTTATTCTAGTACGAACTCTAGGTCTATTTGTGACACTTATAGGAATAGCCCAACGGATTGATTGGAAAGAATAACTTTGAGGTGGTTTCATACCCTACCATAATCTCTTCGTTTTTTCTCCGCTATTAGTGACTTTGGAGTGACTCTTTGTTGCATGTTGAGCGATAGTTATATGATCCAATTATGTTATTATTGTTGAGAGAACTTGCACTAGTGAAAGTATGAACCCTAGGCCTTGTTTCCTAGCATTGCAATACCGTTTGTGCTCACTTTTATCATTAGTTACCTTGCTGTTTTTATATTTTCAGATTACAAAAACCTATATCTACCATCCATATACCACTTGTATCACCATCTCTTCGGCGAACTAGTGCACCTATACAATTTACCATTGTATTGGGTGTGTTGGGGACACAAGAGACTCTTTGTTATTTGGTTGCAGGGTTGCTTGAGAGAGACCATCTTCATCCTACGCCTCCTACAGATTGATAAACCTTAGGTCATCCACTTGAGGGAAATTTGCTACTGTCCTACAAACCTCTGCACTTGGAGGCCCAACAACGTCTACAAGAAGAAGGTTGTGTAGTAGACATCAAGCTCTTTTCTAGCGCCGTTGCCGGGGAGGTGAGTGCTTGAAGGTATATCTTTAGATCTTGCAATCGAGTCTTTTAGTTTCTTGTTTTATCACTAGTTTAGTTTATAAAAGAAAACTACAAAAAAATATGGAATTGAGTTTGCCTCATACGCTTCATCTTTTTAATATCTTTTGTGAGTATGATGGAAAGGAAAATTGTGCCAAAGTTTTAGAAGAAGAATGCATTAAAATGTTTGGCACTAAATATTTGAATGATGAGCATGATTGCAATGTTGTTAGTATGAATTTCTTGAATATGCACGATGCTAATGATATGCAAAGCCACAATCTTGGGGAAGCTATGTTTGATGAAGATGATATTTTTTTGTCCCCAAGTTTTGATGAGCAAATTTATTATGATGAAAGCATGCCTCCTATTTATTATGATTATATTTATGAAAGTGGATTTGGAGAGGTCATGACTTTATTTTGTGATGAATCCACCATTCCGGAAGAGGTTCCAATTGATTATGAGAACAAAGTTGCTATCTATGATGATTACTGTGATAACTTGTATGCTATAAAGAATAATGATGTCCATGAAACTTGTCATCATGATTTTAGTTTTCAATTGGATTATGCCTCACATGATAATTATTTTGTTGAGTTTGCTCCCACTATTATTCATGAGAAGAATTTTGCTTGTGTGGAAAGTAGTAAATTTTATATGCTTGTAGATCATGAAAAGAATGCTTTAGGTGCTGGTTATATTGTTGAATTCATTCATGATGCTACTGAAAATTATTATGAGGGAGGAATATATGCTTGTATGAATTGCAATAATATCAAGTTTCCTCTCTCTATGTGCTTAAAGTTTTAAAGTTATGCTTGTTTTACCTTCCTATGCAAGTTGATTCTTGTTCCCACAAGTTGTTTGCTCACAAAATCCCTATGCATAGGAAGTGGGTTAGACTTAAATGTTCTATTCATATTCTTCATGATGCTCTCTTTATGTTTCAATTCTTATCCATTATGTGAGCATCATTGAAATCATCATGCCTAGCTAGGGGCGTTAAATGATAGCGCTTGTTGGGAGGCAACCCAAATTTATTTTTGTTCCTGTTTAGTAATAAATAATTCATCTATCCTCTGTTTATATGTGGTTTTATGCTTTTAATTAGTGTTTGTACCAAGTAGAACCTTTGGGAAGACTTTGGGAAAGTCTTGTTGATCTTGCTGTAAAAAACAGAAACTTTAGTGCTCACGAGATTAGCTGCCATTTTTTTATTGGAGAGTGATATTTAGTTAATTCTTTTTGAATATGATTAATAGATAAATTCCTCAGTTCCAGAAATTTATTTGAGAATTTTATGAGTTCCATAAGTATACGTTTGATTCAGATTACTACAGACTGTTCTGTTTTTGACAGATTCTGTTTTTCATGTGTTGTTTACTTATTTTAATGAATCTATGGCTAGTAAAAGAGTTTATAAACCATAGAGAAGTTGGAATACAGTAGGTTTAATACCAATATAAATAAATAATGAGTTCATTACAGTACCTTGAAGTAGTGTTTTGTTTTCTTTCGCTAACAGAGCTTACGAGTTTTCTGTTAAGTTTTGTGTTGTGAAGTTTTCAAGATTTGGGTAAGGATTCGATGGACTATGGAATAAGGAGTGGCAAGAGCCTAAGCTTGGGGATGCCCAAGGCACCCCCAGGTAATATTCAAGGATAGCCAAGAGCCTAAGCTTGGGGATGCCCCGGAAGGCATCTCCTCTTTCGTCTTCGTTCATCGGTAACTTTACTTGGAGCTATATTTTTATTCACCACATGATATGTGTTTTGATTGGAGCGTCAATTTATTTTGTTAGGATTTGCTAACAATGTTTTTCATCTTTTATTTCAATAAAAGTGGCATTGATAGCCTTTACTATGCCTATTTTAGAAGTCCATATGTTGTTGTTTGAAAACAGAAAGTTTACCGCTGTTGCAATAATTCCCTAGAAAAGTCAGAATGTGATAAAATGTTGAAACCTTTTGCATATTAAGATCTGATAAATTTACTACAGTGGGAATTTTCTTTCATAATTGTTGGAGCTAGGGAAGTATGGATGTTGCTGCATTCTTTACAGACTGTCCTGTTTAGGCAGATTGCTGTTATGTTTGCATTGTTTGCATATATTTGCTTCTTTAATGATTCTATTTGAGGATAGGAATATTAAATATGCAGAGGCATTTAGTATGCAATGTTGAATAATAATTTTAGTGATTTGCTACAGCAGAGTATGATAAGGTTTTGGCAATGGTTCATACTAACTTATTTCACGAGTCCTTGTTGAGTTTTGTGTGGATGAAGCTTTTGAGATTTAGGGAGACCGTGATATGAGAGGAATTAAGGAGACACAAAAGCTCAAGCTTGGGAATGCCCAAGGCACCCCAAGATAATATTTCAAGAAGTCTCAAGCGTCTAAGCTTGGGGATGCCCCGGTTGGCATCCCACCTTTCTTCTTCAACAACTATCGGTTAGTATCGGTTGATGCTAAGTTTTTGCTTCTTCACATGATGTTTGCTATTCTTAGATGTCATTTTATTTTGTTTTGCTTGCTGTTTGAATAAAATACCAAGATCTGAAATTATTAAATGTTAGAGAGTCTTCACATAGTTGCATAATTATTCGACTACTCATTGATCTTCACTTTTATCATTCGGAGTAGTTTGTCATTTGCTCTAGTGCTTCACTTATATCTTTTTAGAGCACGGTGGTGGTTTTATTTTGAAGAAATAGATGAACTCTCGTGCTTCACTTATATTATTTTGAGAGTCCTAAACATCATGGTAATTTGCTTTGGTTATGAATTTAGTCCTAATATGATGGGCATCCAAGAGGGATATAATAAAAACTTTCATATAGAGTGCATTGAATACTATGAGAAGTTTGATACTTGATGATTGTTTTGAGATATGGAGATGGTGATATTAGAGTCATGCTAGTTGAGTAGTTGTGGATTTGAGAGATAGTTGTGTTGAAGTTTGTGATTCCTGTAGCATGCACGTATGGTGAACCGTTATGTGATGAAGTCGGAGCATGATGTATTTATTGATTGTCCTCCTTATGAGTGGCGGTCTGGGACGAGCGATGGTCTTTTCCTACCAATCTATCCCCCTAGGAGCATGCGCGTAGTACTTTGTTTCGATAACTAATAGATTTTTTCAATAAGTATGTGAGTTCTTTATGACTAATGTCGAGTCCATGGATTATACGCACTCTCACCCTTCCACCATTGCTAGCCTCTCTAGTACCGCGCAACTTTCCCCGGTACCATAAACCCACCATATACCTTCCTCAAAACAGCCACCATACCTACCTATCATGGCATTTCCGTAGCCATTCCGAGATATATTTCCATGCAACTTTCACCGTTCCGTTATTATGACACGCGTCATCATTGTCATATTGCTTTGCATGATCATGTAGTTGACATTGTATTTGTGGCAAAGCCACCGTTCATAATTCTTTCATACATGTCACTCATGCATCATTGCACATCCTGGTACACTGCCGGAGGCATTCATATAGTCATATTTTGTTCTAAAATCGAGTTGTAATTCTTGAGTTGTAAGTAAATAAAAGTGTGATGATCATCATTATTAGAGCATTATCCCAGTGAGGAAAGGATGATGGAGACTATGATTCCCCCAAAAGTTGGTATGAGACTCCAGATGAAAATAAATAAATAAAAGAGGCCAAAGAAGCCCAAAAAAAAGAGGCCAAAAAAGAAAAAAAGATAAAGGCCCAAATAAAAAAAGAAATGAGAGAAAAAGAGAGAAGGGGCAATGCTACTATCCTTTTACCACACTTGTGCTTCAAAGTAGCACCATGATCTTCATGATAGAGAGTCTCCTCTGTTGTCACTTTCATATACTAGTGGGAATCTTTCATTATAGAACTTGGCTTGTATATTCTAATGATGGGCTTCCTCAAAATGCCCTAGGTCTTTGTGAGCAAGCGAGTTGGATGCACACCCACTAGTTTCTTTTGTTGAGCTTTCATACATTTATAGCTCTAGTGCATCCGTTGCATGGCAATCCCTACTCACTCACATTGATATCTATTGATGGGCATCTCCATAGCCCGTTGATATGCCTGGTTGATGTGAGACTATCTTCTCCCTTTTTGTATTCTCCACAACCACCATTCTATTCCACCTATAGTGCTATATCCATGGCTCGCGTTCATGTATTGCGTGAAGATTGAAAAAGTTTGAGAACACCAAAAGTATGAAACAATTTCTTGGCTTGTCATCAGGGTTGTGCATGATTTAAATACTTTGTGTGGTGAAGATGGAGCATAGCCAGACCATATGATTTTGTAGGGATAGCTCTCTTTGGCCATGTTATTTTGAGAAGACATGATTACTTGGTTAGTATGCTTGAAGTATTATTATTTCTATGTCAATATTAAACTTTTGTCTTGAATCTTATGGATCTGAACATTCATGCCACAATAAAGAGAATTACTTAGAGAAATATGTTAGGTAGCATTCCACATCAAAAATTCTGTTTTTATCATTTACCTACTCGAGGACGAGCATGAATTAAGCTTGGGGATGCTGATACGTCTCCAACGTATCTATAATTTTTGATTGTTCCATGCTATTATATTATCAACCATGGATGTTGTATATGAATTTATATGCTATTTTATATGATTTTTGGGACTAACCTATTAACCCAGAGCCTAGTGCCTATTTCTGTTTTTTCCTTGTTTTAGAATATCACAGAAAAGGAAAATCAAACGGAATCCAATTGACCTGAAACTTCACGGAACTTATTTTTGGATTAGAAGAAGCCCAGAAGACTTGGAGTCCATGTAAGGGAAGCTTCGAGGAGGCCACAAGGTAGGGGGCGCGCCCACTGTTGGGTAACGTAGCAGAAATTCAAAATTTTCCTACGTGTCACCAAGATCTATCTATGGAGAAACCAGCAACGAGGGGAAGGAGAGTGCCTCTACATACCCTTGTAGATCGCTATGCGGAAGCGTTCAAGAGAACGGGGTTGAAGGAGTCATACTCGTCGTGATCCAAATCACCGGAGATCCTAGTGCCGAACGAACGACACCTCCGCGTTCAACACACATACAGCTCGGTGACGTCTCCCATGCCTTGATCCAGCAAGGAGAGAGGGAGAGGTTGAGGAAGACTCCATCCAGCAGCCGCACAACGGCATGGTGGTGGTGGAGGAGCGTGGTACTCCAGCAGGGCTTCGCCAAGCACCGCAAGAGACGAGGAGGAGAGAGGTAGGGCTGCGCCAGGGAGAGATCAAATCGTCTTCTGTTGGGCAGCCCCAAACCTCAACTATTTATAGGAGGAGGGGAGGAGGGTGCTCCCCCTCTAGGGTTCCCACCCCTAGAGGGGCGGCAGCCCTAGATGGGAAGGGGGGCGGCCAAGAGGGGGAGAGGGGGCGCGCCCTAGGGTGGGCCTTAGGCCCATCTGTGCCTAGGGTTTCCCCTTTCTCCTCCTAGCTGCGCCTTGGGCCCTGTGGGAGGCGCACAAGCCCACTCAGGGGCTGGTCCCTTACCACTTTTGGCCCATGCAAGCCTCCGGGGCTGGTGGCCCCACTTGGTGGACCCCCGGGACCCTCCCGGTGGTCCCGGTACGTTATCGATAAAACCCGAAACTTTTCCGGTGACCAAAACAGGACTTCCCATATATAAATCTTTACCTCCGGACCATTCTGGAACTCCTCGTGACGTCCGGGATCTCATCCGGGACTCCGAACAACATTCGGTAACCACATACAAACTTCCTTTATAACCCTAGCGTCATCGAACCTTAAGTGTGTAGACCCTACGGGTTCGGGAACCATGCAGACATGACCGAGACGTTCTCCGGTCAATAACCAACAGCGGGATCTGGATACCCATGTTGGTTACCACATGTTCCACGATGAATCCCGTATACAATTCCCTTTGTCTAGCTGTATTGTACTTGCCCGAGATTCAATCGTCAGTATCCCGGTACCTTGTTCAATCTCGTTACCGGCAAGTCTATTTACTCATTCCGTAACACATCATCCCGTGATCAACTCCTTGATCACATTGTGCACATTATGATGATGTCCTACTGAGTGGGCCCAGAGATACCTCTCCGTCACACAGAGTGACAAATCCCAGTCTCGATTCGTGCCAACCCAACAGACACTTTCGGAGATACCTGTAGTGTACCTTTATAGCCACCCAGTTACGTTGTGACGTTTGGCACACCCAAAGTATTCCTACGGTATCCGGGAGTTGCACAATCTCATGGTCTAAGGAAATGATACTGGACATTAGAAAAAGCTTTAGCATACGAACTACATGATCTTTGTGCTAGGCTTAGGATTGGGTCTTGTCCATCACATCATTCTCCCAATGATGTGATCCCGTTATCAACGACATCCAATGTCCATGGTCAGGAAACCGTAACCATCTATTGATCAATGAGCTAGTCAACTAGAGGCTTACTAGGGACATGGTGTTGTCTATGTATCCACACATGTATCTGAGTTTCCTATCAACACAATTCTAGCATGGATAATAAACAATTATCATGAACAAGGAAATATAATAATAATCAATTTATTATTGCCTCTAGGGCATATTTCCAACACCCACCCCCCTGGGCGCGCCTTCCACCCTCGTGGCTCCCCTCACGTACTTCTTCCGCCTATATAACTCCATATACCCTAAAAACATCCGGGAGCACAATAGATCGTGAGTTCCGTCGCCAGAAGCCTCCGTAGCCACCGAAAACCAATCTAGACCCGTTCCGGCACCCTGCCGGAGGGGGTAATCCCTCTCCGGTGGCCATCTTCATCATCCCGGTGCTCTCCATGACTAGGAGGGAGTAGATCTCCCTCGGGGCTAAGGGTATGTACCAGTAGCTATGTGTTTGATCTCTCTCTCTCTCTCTCTCTCTCTCTCTCTCTCGTGTCTTGAGGTGGTACGATCTTGATGTATCGCGAGCTTTGCTATTATAGTTGGATCTTATGATGTTTTCTCCCCCCTCTACTCTCTTGTAATGGATTGAGTTTCCCCTTTGAAGTTATCTTATCGGATTGAGTCTTTAAAGATTTGGGAACACTTGATGTATGTCTTGCCGTGCATATCTGTGGTGACAATGGGATATCACGTGATTCACTTGATGTATGTTTTGGTGATCAACTTGCGGGTTCTGCCCATGAACCTATGCATAGGGGTTGGCACACGTTTTCGTCGTGATTCTCCGGTACAAACTTTGGGGCACTCTTTGAGGTTCTATGCGTTGGTTGAATAGATGAATCTGAGATTGTGTGATGCATATCGTATAATAATACCCACGGGTACTTGAGGTGACATTGGAGTATCTAGGTGACATTAGGGTTTTGGTTGATTTGTGTCTTAAGGTGTTATTCTAGTATGAACTCTAGGGCTGTTTGTGACACTTATAGGAATAGCCCAACGGATTGATTGGAAAGAATAACTTTGAGGTGCTTTCGTACCCTACCATAATCTCTTCGTTTGTTCTCCGCTATTAGTGACTTTGGAGTGACTCTTTGTTGCATGTTAAGGGATAGTTATGTGATCCAATTATGTTATTATTGTTGAGAGGACTTGTGTAACACCCCGGATGTAATTTACCTAATATGTACTCCAACTCTTGCCGTTTCCGGCGCTAAGTTATTTTATTTCCTCGGGTTGGGGTTTTTGTCTCCGTGTGTTGTTGTCGTTGTCATGCATCTCATATCATGTCATCATGTGCATTGAATTTGCATACGTGTTCATCTCATGCATCCGAGCATTTTCCCCGTTGTCCGTTTTGCATTCCGGCGCTCCGTTCTCCTCCGGTGGTCATTTCTACCTTCTTTTCGTGTGTGGGGATTAAACATTTCTGGATTGGACCGAGACTTGCCAAGCGGCCTCGGTTTACTACCGGTAGACTGCCTGTCAAGTTTCGTACCATTTGGACTTCGTTTGATACTCCAACGGTTAACCGAGGGACCGAGAAGGCCTCGTGTGTGTTGCAGCCCAACACCCCTCCAATTTGGCCCAAAACCCACCAAAACCCTCTCCATCATCTAGAGCGTTCGATCACGATCGCGTGTCCGAAAACCGCACCTCATTTGGACTCTCCTAGCTCCTCCTATGCCTATTTATAGACCCGCCTCCGAAATCCACGGGTTCTTCTCCCCCGAAACCCTAATTCCCCGCTCCTCCCCGCACCGAACACGTCCGGTCCGGCCGGACGTTGTCCGCCCGCCGCCGCCGACCTATCAGGGAGCACCACGTGCCCCCCGAGCCCCACTTCGCCGCCCAGCGCTGCCGGCCCGCCCGGGCCCAAGGCGGGCCCACTTCCCGCGCCGATCCAGGCCGCTGCGCCCGACTGCCCTGCCGCCGTCTTCCTCGGGGCCGGTCGCCACCGCCCGTGCGCCGCCTCTCCACCGGCGGAGCCCCGCCGTGCTGCACCGCCCGGCTTCGCCCGATCCGCCGCCGACGGCCGCCGACGCCTCGCCGCGCCCGGCGACCGCCGCCACCTTCCTCGCCCGGGGTCGGCGAGCTCCTCCATGCCAAGTCCGGCCTCCTCCACCTCTTCTCCGGCGAAGTTCCGGCGACCTCGACTTCCGCGCATGAACAGTGATCCCGGCCGGATCTGGATCTGAGTTGGGACGGTTGACTTTTTATCCCTGAAACCCTAATAATTTGCATTTTTCATCATGCTATATCTCCGCATCCGTAGATCTGTTTTGGGCGTGTAGCATATCAAAATGTTCGCCTCACAGAGTACATCATTTCATCTCATTGCATCATTTTCATTTGAGCTCATCTTGATGCTCGAAATGCTATTGGAAGAGAGCTATTTGAGTTAATTGTCAGATCTGCTGCACCAAATAGCTAATTGTCATTTTTGCCATGATTATTGTGTGCATGATATGCTCATGAGCTCTACATGTGTTTTGTTATATGCTTTGCCATATTTCCATATGTGCTATCCATGTATTTTTGTGATGTGTGCGGTGACTATTACAAGCTTGCAAAGTGGTTCATTCGTTAATGCTGATTTCAGGGACTTAGCAATTCCACTAAGTCTTTGATCTGTTTTTATCAATATACCATATGTTCATGTTGTTTCCTAGTGATTCGTGCCTCTTTTGAGGATGATCAGTAAGGATGATTTGTTAATATTCTGGTGCTATATCCATCCATGTCTTTGTTTGCATTTATGGAGCACCCTAGCTTGAGTCAATTGAGCTCTACTTTTGCTATTTCGTGAATCTGGGCAGATTGTCTACTTAGCGATTTTGCCGAGGATGTTGTTGTTGATGTGTGCATGCTATGTTGTTGTTATTGCCATTTATAGCTTATATAATGTGTATTCTTGATGGGTGTATGCTTAGATTGTCATTCCATGCTCTGTAGTGAGTGCATCGAGCTCGTGAACATGCCTACTCGTTAACAGATTTGCATGCTCTAGTTTTTCTCTAAGTCTGTAACCTGATTATGTTTTTCCCATGTTCACATGCTTGCAATTGTATTTTCTGATCCCTTTTGGCTCAAGGTCACTAAGGGACTTTTGTTAAGCTCTTTGAGTAGCTCCATGCCATGCCTTGTTTTGCCATGTTAAGTTCCTGTAACATCTAGTTTTCATGCTTCAAAGTGTGCTACCTGATCTGAAATTCCAGGCTTGTGTTAATTTCACCAAGTCTGAAATCTATTTATCGTTTGCACTTTTGCCATGCTTGTTTGAACCTGTTAATGGATGAAGTGGCCATAGCTCAGTGTTCATATTTTGTTAAACATTATGAATGGATCCCTTCCATGTATTTTGTTGCCATGTTTGAGTGCTGTAGCATGTTTATCTTGTTGCATTTAGATGGCTACTTGCTGTTTATCGCAGACCGGTGCCATATTTGTTTTGCTTGCCATTTCCAAACCGTGCATCCGATTCCGGTGTTCTTTATATCGATTTCAACCGAAATCACCTCACCTTTACAGTGGCACTCTTGGATTTCCAAGTTGAGGCCAGGTTCATTCATTGCTTGTCAAATCTTGCATATGCATCACATATCGCATCCCGCATAGCATACCATGTTTGCATCATGTTGTTTGAGCTTTGCACGTGGTTGATTGTGTTCCTCTTGTTTGTTTGTCTTGTTTGGGTAGAGCCGGAAGATGAGTTCGCTAACGAGGAGCCCGTTGAGTTTTATTTTGAGGATCCAGTCAACTCTGACAACTTTGCAGGCAAGATGATCATACCCTCGAAATCACTTCTATCTTTGCTTTGCTAGATGCTCGCTCTTTTGCTATGCCTATGCTATGATGCCTACCACTTGCTTATCATGCCTCCCAAATTGCCATGTCAAACCTCTAACCCACCATGTACTAGCAAACCGTTGATTGGCTATGTTACCGCTTTGCTCAGCCCCTCTTATAGCGTTGCTAGTTGCAGGTGAAGATTGAAGACCGTTCCTTGTTGGAACATTATTTTTCTTGTTGGGATATCACTATATTGTCTTGTTATCTTAATGCATCTATATACTTGGTAAAGGGTGGAAGACTCGGCCTCTTGCCTAGTGTTTTGTTCCACTCTTGCTGCCCTAGTTTCCGTCATATCGGTGGTATGTTCCCGGATTTTGCGTTCCTTACGCGGTTGGGTGATAATGGGAACCCCTTGACAGTTCGCCTTGAATAAAGCTCCTCCAGCATTGCCCAACCTTGGTTTTACCATTTGCCACGTAGCCTCTTTTTCCCTTGGGTTTCCGGAGCCCGAGGGTCATCTTATTTAAACCCCCCGGGCCAGTGCTCCTCTGAGTGTTGGTCCGAACTGGGCAGTCTGCGGGGCCACCTCGGGGAAACTCGAGGGTTGGTTTTACTCGTAGCTTGACCTATCTGAGTGTGCCCTGAGAACGAGATATGTTCAGCTCCTATTGGGATTTGTCGGCACATTTGGGCGGTGTTGCTGGATTTGTTTTAACTTGTCGAAGTTGTCTTGTAGAACCGGGATACCGAGTCTGATCGGAATGTCTCAGGAGAAGGTATATCCTTCGTTGACCATGAGAGCTTGTCATGGGCTAAGTTGGGACTCCCCTGCAGGGATTTGAACTTTCAAAAGCCGTGCCCGCGGTTATGGGCAGATGGGAATTTGTTAATGTCCGGTTGTAGATAACTTGAACCTTAACTTAATTAAAATGAATCAACTGCGTGCATTACCGTGATGGTCTCTTCTCGGCGGAGTCCGGGAAGTGAACACGGTGTTGGAGTAATGTTTGCCGTAGTTGGTTCTCTAGTGCTTCGTTCGTGCTTTGCCTTCTCTTCTCGCTCTCTTTTGCGAACAGGTTAGCCACCATATATGCTAGTCGCTTGCTGCAGCTCCACATATTACCTTGCCTTACCTATAAGCTTAAATAGTCTTGATCGCGAGGGTGTGAGATTGCTGAGTCCCTGTGGCTCACAGATTACTTCCAAACCAGATGCAGGGCCCGATGACTCCGTTCCAGATGATGCGCTTGAGCTCAAGTGGGAGTTCGATGAAGACTCACGCCGTTACTATGTGTCTTTCCCTAATGATCAGTAGTGGTGCCCAGTTGGGGCGATCGGGACCATGTCGCATGTTGGGTTGATCTTTTATTTTGGTACCGTAGCCGGACCATGAGTGATTGGATGATGTAATGCTATTTTTGTACTTTGTGTGACGTGGCAAGTGTAAGCCAACTATGTACCTTTCCCTTTGTTATCTATATTACATGGGATGTTGTGAAGATTGCCTTACTTGCGACATTGCTTTCAATGCGGTTATGCCTCTAAGTCGTGCTTCGACATGTAGGAGATATAGCCGCATCGAGGGCGTTACAAGTTGGTAATCAGAGCCTTCCCCGACCTTAGGAGCCCCCACTGCTTGATCGTATTTAGCAGCCGTTGTTGAGTCTAGAAAAATGTTTTGAGTCATTTAGGAATTATATATCGGAGAGTTTAGGAATTCTTTTTACTCCCCAGTCCCCTCATCGCTCTGGTAAGGCATCCTGACGTAGAGTTTTGACTCTTCTCTTCTCAAATTTCACTAATTTTTTTTAGGATCACGCAGGTATCTTGGAATCGTTCCGATGGATTTGTGACGAGAACATTGTTCTTGGTGCCTCCTGTCATTTAGGGGTTGTGGCAGTGTCCCGGGGAGTTGAGCTCTGAGGTGTTGTCGTCACAATTTTATCGTTGTAGTTCTGGAATACCTGAGTTTAGTTCCCGACATCGAAAATCTCTTTTATGCAGTTGTTGGTGAGATAACCTCGACGCCACCCAGTACTGGGGCGGGAGTTCGGGAGTATTGCCATAACTTGTATAACAGATGCTTTTCGAAGGTTGAGGTAGATGGTTTCCGAAGTTTTTTCTCGGTTATGTGTTGAAGGATGGATACAGCTGGATGTAGGATATGCTAGATTTGGGTGAGATATTATGCTTCTCCTGTATCCCCAACACCTGATTGCATAACCGGAAAGGTTCGGGAGTTTCATAGGTGGGAAATCTTGTAGCTCTAGCTTTTCTTCCACGGATATTTGGTTTGAGATTGGGATTTCTTACCGAGTATTCGTTCTCGCTCCGTACCTTGTTGATTTATTCCTCTACCTAAATTCTAAGTGGCTTCTCAATTTATGGATATGTGACCATTTCAATTGGAATGCATTCGTTCATTTTGTTCGGATGTGAAGATTATATGTTGCAATTTCAACCCGCTTGATTCAGCTTCAATTTTGTCTATCAATGTGCTAATGGATGTCAACCTCTTCAGGATGGCTCCTCCAATGTACACGACTCCGAATCCTGATCCGCCACCACCTCCTCCTCCTCCAGAGGCATGGCAAGCTGTGATGGCCGCAACCAATGCAAACATGCAGTTGATCATGCAAATTCTTCAAGAGCGCAATCAAGCGAACCAAGCGAACCAAGGCAACCAAGGCAACAATCAGAATCACTTTGCTACACTCAACCAGTTCCTTGCTAACCAGCCAAAGACCTTCAGCAATTGTGTTGAGGCAACTGATGCTGACGATTGGCTCGTGGACTTGTGCAAGCATTTCGAGTGCAGTAATGTCAGGCCTGAGGACTTTGTCAAGTTCGCTTCCTTCCAACTCAAAGACCAAGCTGCAGAATGGTTCCAGCAGTACAAAGATTCCAGAGGAGGCCGTGTGATTACCTGGGATGAATTCCATCAAGACTTCAAAGCTCATCATATTCCTCAGAGCGTGGTTGAAAGCAAGCGTGAGGAATTCCGCAACCTGAAGCAAGGCTCTTTGTCTATCTATGACTACAACAAGTTGTTTCAGAAGCTCACCCGCTTTGCTAAGCAGGATGTCCCTGACGAGAAGAGCATGATATACCAGTTCAGGGGTGGTCTCAGAGAAGAAATCTAGCTAGCTCTTGTTCTCTTTGAGCCCTTGAGGTACGATGAGTTCTACAACATGGCATTGAAGCAAGAGGCTGCTCAAATGAAGTGTGATGCCTCCAAGAAGCGAGTCAGAGATGCTAATCCTTCTTCCTCTACTCAAGTGGCCAAGCAGCAGAAGTATTGGCTTCCTCCTCCTCCGTTCCGTCAACCGTATCAGCAGAAGAGCAAAGGTGGCAGTGGATCTTCCCACCCACCCAACCCTGGCTTTCAGAACAAGACTTCGTCTCAAGCTTCAAGATCGAGTGCTCCGTATCACCGTCTGCTTTCAGAGGTCACATGCAACAAGTGCCAACAGAAGGGTCACTATGCCAACAAATGCTTCAATCAGAGGCGTCTCCCTCCTCCTCCTCCTCCTGTGAGATCGGCAAGTACAGCTGTGGTCAAGCATAACCCCAAGCACGCCAAGGTCAACTTGCTGAATGCAGCTTAGGCAGAGGACTCGTCAGATGTCATCATGGGTAAACTTACTGTTAACGATGTTCCCGCAAAAGTACTTTTTGATACTGGTGCATCGCATTGTTTCATGTCAAAGCCATTTTTTGCCAAGCATGAATTCGTTTCTTCTCATTTGGGCAAACAAATGGATATCATTTCTCCTGGCAAACGTTTGAGTGCAAGTCTGGAGGTTCCAGATGTTACTATCACCTTGGGTGACTACAAGTTCCTTTCTTCCCCAATGGTCCTTGGTAACTCGGATATTGATCTTATTCTCGGAATGGATTGGCTTTCTAAGCTCAAGGCTCAGCTTGATTGTGCTGCCAGGCAGATTCAATTGACTCATTCGTTTGAGGATGTAACTGTCTTTGCCGCTCGTGATGATACAATCCGTCTGTTTTCTCTCAATGAGAAGGGTTAACTGGATGCCATCTCTCAAATTCCAGTCATTTGCGAATATCAAGACATCTTTCTAGAAGAGCTTCCAGGAATGCCTCCGCACCGGCCAGTTGAATTCGTCATCGATCTTGAGCCTGGCACGGAACTGGTTTGCAAGCATCCTTACAAGCTCGGACCTGAAGAGTTGAAGGAGCTGAAGAAGCAACTCGATATTCAAGAACGTATGGGTCTCATCCGACCTAGTTCCTCCCCGTGGGGTTGTGGAGTACTCTTTGTGAATAAGAAGGATGGAACGGACCGACTTTGTGTTGACTACCGTCCATTGAACAAGAAGACTATCAAGAACAAATACCCACTTCCCAACATCAACGAGCTGTTCGAACAACTCAAAGGTGCCCAAGTATTCTCCAAGCTTGATCTCCGTATGGGCTATCACCAGATTCGAATCCGTGAGCAAGATATTCCCAAGACGGCTTTCAGAACAAGCTATGGTTCATACGAATACACTGTCATGTCTTTTGGCCTCGTCAACGCTCCTCTGACTTTCTCTCGCATGATGAACTTCATCTTCAACACCTACACAAATGACTTCATTTTGGTCTATCTCGACGAAATTCTGGTCTTTTTGAAGAACAAGGAAGATCATGCCAAGCACTTGCGTTCGGTGCTCGATAAGCTCAGGGAACATCAGTTCTATGCCAAGTTCTCAAAGTGCGAGTTTTGGCTCGATGAGGTTCTTTATCTTGGGCATATCATCTCTGCCAAGGGCATTGCGGTGAATCCTGAGAAGGTGTCTGCAATTGTGAATTGGGAACCACCTCAGAACGTGAAGCAACTCCATAGCTTCCTTGGTCTCGCAAGCTACTGTTGAAGGTTCGTTGAAAACTTTTCTAAGATCGTGAAGCCTCTTTCAAACCTTCTCCAGAAGCACGTCAAGTACATTTGGTCTCCAGAATGTGACATCGCTTTCAACACTTTGAAAGAGAAATTGGTCACTGCTCCAGTTCTGACTCCTCCTGATGAATCCAAACCGTTCGAGGTCTTCTGCGATGCCTCTCTTCAAGGTCTTGGTGCAGTGTTGATGCAAGAGAAGAAAGTTGTGGCTTATACCTCTCGCCAGTTGAAGCCCAATGAGAAGAACTACCCCACTCATGACCTCGAGTTGGCGGCAGTTGTGCATGCTCTTTTGACTTAGAGACATCTCTTATTGGGAAGAAAAGTGGACATCTTCACTGACCACAAGAGTCTCAAGTACATCTTCACTCAGCCTAATCTCAACCTCAGGCAGACTCGTTGGGTCGAAATGATTCAAGAGTATAATCCGAGTATCGAGTACACTCCAGGCAAGGCCAATGTGATTACTGACGCTTTGAGTAGGAAGGCTTACTGCAACAGTCTGATTCTCAAGCCTTATCAACCCGAGCTCTGTGAAGCTTTCCGCAAACTCAATCTGCAAGTTGTTCCTCAAGGTTTCCTCGCCAACCTTCAAGTCTCTCCTACCTTGGAAGAACAGATTCACGAGGCTCAACTTCTTGATGCTATGGTGAAGAAGGTGAAGATTGGGATTGCCAAGAGTCAACCCAAGTACAAGTGCTATCGCCTTGATGACAAGGATACTCTCTTCTTCGAGGATCGTATTGTTGTGCCCAAAGGTGATCTTCGTAAGGTTATCATGAACGAGGCTCACAATTCTCTCCTCTCCATCCACCCTGGGAGTACGAAGATGTATCAGGACCTCAAGCAGGCTTATTGGTGGACTCGAATGAAGCGAGAGATTGCTAAGTTCATGAATGAGTGTGATGTCTGCAGAAGAGTGAAGGCAGAACACCAAAGGCCAGCTGGTCTCCTCCAACCTCTTGCCATTCCAGAATGGAAGTTTGACCACATTGAGATGGACTTCGTGACTGGGTTTCCAAAGTCCAAGCGTGGCAATGATGCTATATTCGTTGTCATCGACAAACTCACTAAAGTGGCTCACTTTCTGCCTATCAAAGAGTCTATCACTGCAGCTCAATTGGCGGAGCTTTATACCTCTCGGATTGTCTCTCTGCATGGTATTCCATAGGTGATCTCTTCAGACCGTGGCAGCATCTTTACCTCCAAGTTTTGGGATTCTTTTTAGAAGGCCATGGGCACAAACATCCGCTTCAGCACAGCTTTCCATCCTCAAACTAGCGGTCAAATCGAGCGTGTCAATCAGATTCTTGAAGATATGCTTAGGGCTTGTGTGATCTCTTTCGGCATGAAGTGGGAAGATTGTCTTCCATATGCTGAATTCTCCTAGAACAACAGTTTTCAAGCAAGTTCGGGCAAGGCCCCATTCGAAATTCTGTATGGCAGGAAGTGCCGCACTCCTCTCAACTGGCCTGAAACCGGTGAACGTCAACTTCTGGGAAATGACTTAATCACAGAGGCAGAGGAGATGTGCAAAGTCATTCGAGATAACCTGAAAGCAGCGCAATCACGCCAGAAGAGCTACTATGATAGTAAGCATCGTGATTTGGCTTTCGAGATCGGAGATCATGTTTACCTCCGCGTCTCTCCAATGAAAGGTACTCGTCGCTTCGGTATCAAAGGGAAGCTTGCCCCTAGATACGTGGGTCCTTTCAAGATCGTCAGCAAGAGAGGCGAACTCGCCTATCAACTCGAGCTTCCTTCAAACTTTGCAAATGTGCATGATGTGTTCCATGTCTCTCAACCCCGCAAGTGCTTCAAGACTCCTGACCGCATCGTCAACTTCGAAGTCATTGATCTCCAAGAAGATCTCTCTTATCGTGAGCACCCCGTTGCTATTCTTGAAGAGACTGAACGCAAGACTTGCAATAAGTCAATCAAATTCCTCAAAGTCAAGTGGTCACACCATTCTGACCATGAAGCCACCTGGGAACGCGAGGATCACCTCCGTTCTGAGTACCCGACGTTCTTCCAGTCCTAGATCTCGGGACGAGATCCTTTTGGAGTGGTGGAGTGTTGTAACACCCCGGATGTAATTTACCTAATATGTACTCCAACTCTTGCCGTTTCCGGCGATAAGTTATTTTATTTCCTCGGGTTCGGGTTTTTGTCTCCATGTGTTGTTGTCATTGTCATGCATCTCATATCATGTCATCATGTGCATTGCATTTGCATACGTGTTCGTCTCATGAATCCGAGCATTTTCCCCGTTGTCCGTTTTGCATTCCGGCGCTCCGTTCTCCTCCGGTGGTCATTTCTACCTTCTTTTCGTGTGTGGGGATTAAACATTTCCGAATTGGACCGAGACTTGCCAAGCGGCCTTGGTTTACTACCGGTAGACCGCCTGTCAAGTTTCGTACCATTTGGACTTCGTTTGATACTCCAACCGTTAACCGAGGGACCGAGAAGGCCTCGTGTGTGTTGCAGCCCAACACCTCTCCAATTTGGCCCAAAACCCACCAAAACCCTCTTCATCATCTAGAGCATTCGATCACGATCGCGTGGCCAAAAACCACACCTCATTTCGACTCTCCTAGCTCCTCCTATGCCTATTTATAGACCCCCTCCGAAATCCACAGGTTCTTCTCCCCCGAAACCCTAATTCCCCGCTCCTCGCCGCACCGGACACGTCCGGTCCGGCCGGACATTGTCCGCCCACCGCTGCCGACCTATCAGGGAGCGCCACGTGCCCCCCCCGAGCCCAACTTCGTCGCCCAGCGCCGCCGGCCCGCCCGGGCCCAAGGCGGGCCCTCTTCCCGCGCCGATCCGGGCCGCTGCGCCCGACTGCCCCGCCGCCGTCTTCCTCGGGGCCGGTCGTCGCCGCTCACGCGCCGCCTCTCCTCCGGTGGAGCCCCGCCGTGCCGCACCGCCCGGCTTCGCCCGATCCGCTGCCGACGGCTGCCGGCGCCTCGCCGCGCCCGACGACCGCCGCCACCTTCCTCGCCCGGGGCCGGCGAGCTCCTGCACACCAAGTCCGGCCTCCTCCACCTCTTCTTCGGTGAAGTTCCGGCGACCTCGACTTCCGCGCATGAACAGTGATCCCGGCCGGATCTGGATCTGAGTTGGGACGGTTGACTTTTTATCCCCAAAACCCTAATAATTTGCATTTTTAATCATGCTATATCTCCGCATCTGTAGATCCGTTTTGGGCGTGTAGCATATCAAAATGTTCGCCTCACAGAGTACATCATTTCATCTCATTGCGTCATTTTCATTTGAGCTCATCTTGATTCCCGAAATGCTGTTGGAAGAGAGCTATTTGAGTTAATTGTCAGATCTGCTGCACCAAATAGCTATTTGTCATTTTTGCCATGATTATTGTGTGCATGATATGCTCATGAGCTCTACATGTGTTTTGTTATATGCTTTGCCATATTTCCAGAGGTGCTATCCTTGTATTTTTGTGATGTGTGTGGTGACTAGCACAAGCTTGCAAAGTGGTGCATTCGTTAATGCTGATTTCAGGGACTTAGCAATTCCACTAAGTCCATGATCTGTTTTTATCAATATGCCATATGTTCATGTTGTTTCCTAGTGATCTGTGCCTCTTTTGAGGATGATCAGTAAGGATGATTTGTTAATATTGTGGTGCTCTATCCATCCATTTCTTTGTTTGCATTTATGGAGCACACTAGCTTGAGTCAATCGAGCTCTACTTTTGCTATTTCGTGAATCTGGGCAGATTGTCTACTTGTTAGCGATTTTGCCGAGGATTTTGTTGTTGATCCGTGCATGCTATGTTGTTGTTCTTGCCATGTATGGCTTATATAATGTGTATTCTTGATGGGTGTATGCTTAGATTGTCATGCCATGCTCTGTGGTGAGTGCATCGAGCTCGTGAACATGCCTACTCATTAACAGATTTGCATGCTCCAGTTTTTCTCTAAGTCTGTAACCTGATTATGTTTTTGCCATGTTCACATGCTTGCAATTGTATTTTCTGATCCCGTTTGGCTCAAGGTCACTAAGGTACTTTTGTTAAGCTCTTTGAGTAGCTCCATGCCATGCCTTGTTTCGCCATGTTAAGTTCCTGTAACATCTAGTTTTCATGCTTCAAAGTGTGCTACCTGATCTGAAATTCCAGGCTTGTGTTAATTTCAGCAAGTCTGAAATCTGTTTATCGTTTGCACTTTTGCCATGCTTGTTTGAACCTGTTAATGGATGAATTGGCCATAGCTCAGTGTTCATCTTTTGTTAAGCATTATGAATGGATCCCTTCCATGTATTTTGTTGCCATGTTTGAGTGCTGTAGCATGTTTATCTTGTTGCATTTAGATGGTTACTTGCTGTTTATCGCAGACCGGTGCCATATTTGTTTTGCTTGCCATTTCCAAACCGTGCATCCGATTCCGGTGTTCTTTATATCGATTTCAACCGAAATCACCTCACCTTTAAAGTGGCACTCTTGGATTTCCAGGTTGAGGCCAGGTTCATTCATTGCTTGTCAAATCTTGCATATGCATCACATATCGCATCCCGCATAGCATACCATGTTTGCATCATGTTGTTTGAGCTTTGCACGTGGTTGATTGTGTTCCTCTTGCTTGTTTGTCTTATTTGGGTAGAGCCGGAAGATGAGTTCGCTAACGAGGAGCACGTTGAGTTTTCTTTCGAGGATCCAGTCAACTCTGACAACTTTGCAGGCAAGATGATCATACCCTCGAAATCACTTCTATCTTTGCTTTGCTAGATGCTCGCTCTTTTGCTATGCCTATGCTACGATGCCTACCACTTGCTTATCATGCCTCCCAAATTGCCATGTCAAACCTCTAACCCACCATGTCCTAGCAAACCGTTGATTGGCTATGTTACCGCTTTGCTCAGCCCCTCTTATAGCGTTGCTAGTTGCAGGTGAAGATTGAAGACCGTTCCTTGTTGGAACATTATTTTTCTTGTTGGGATATCACTATATTGTCTTGTTATCTTAATACATCTCTATACTTGGTAAAGGGTGGAAGGCTCGGCCTCTTTCCTAGTGTTTTGTTCCACTCTTGCCGCCCTAGTTTCCGTCATATCGGTGTTATGTTCCCGCATTTTGCGTTCCTTATGCGGTTGGGTGATAATGGGAACCCCTTGACAGTTCGCCTTGAATAAAGCTCCTCCAGCAATGCTCAACCTTGGTTTTACCATTTGCCACCTAGCCTCTTTTTCCCTTAGGTTTCTGGAGCCCGAGGGTCATCTTATTTAAACCCCCCCGGGCCAGTGCTCCTCTGAGTGTTGGTCCGAACTGGGCAGCCTGCGGGGCTACCTCGGGGAAACTCGAGGGTTGGTTTTACTCGTAGCTTGACCTATCTGAGTGTGCCCTGAGAACGAGATATGTGCAGCTCCTATCGGGATTTGTCGGCACATCCGGGCGGTGTTGCTGGATTTGTTTTAACTTGTCGAAGTTGTCTTGTAGAACCGGGATACCGAGTCTGATCGGAATGTCTCGGGAGAAGGTATATCCTTCGTTGACCGTGAGGGCTAAGTTGGGACTCCCCTACAGGGATTTGAAATTTCGAAAGCCGTGCCCGCGGTTATGGGCAGATGGGAATTTGTTAATTTCTGGTTGTAGATAACTTGAACCTTAACTTAATTAAAATGAATCAACTGCGTGCGTTACCGTGATGGTCTCTTCTCGGCGGAGTCCGAGAAGTGAACACGGTGTTGGAGTAATGTTTGCCGTAGTTGGTTCTCTAGTTCTTCGTTCTTGCTTTGCCTTCTCTTCTCGCTCTCTTTTGTGAACAGGTTAGCCACCATATATGCTAGTCGCTTGCTGCAGCTCCACATATTACCTTGCCTTACCTATAAGCTTAAATAGTCTTGATCGCGAGGGTGTGAGATTGCTGAGTCCCTGTAGCTCACAGATTACTTCCAAACCAAATGCAGGGCCCGATGACTCCGTTCCAGATGATGCGCTTGAGCTCAAGTGGGAGTTCGACGAAGACTCACGCCGTTACTATGTGTCTTTCCCTGATGATCAGTAGTGGTGCCCAGTTGGGGCGATCGGGACCATGTCGCATGTTGGGTTGATCTTTTATTTTGGTACCGTAGTCGGACCATGAGTGATTGGATGATGTAATGCTATTTATGTACTTTGTGTGACATGGCGAGTGTAAGCCAACTATGTACCTTTCCCTTTGTTATCTATATTACATGGGATGTTGTGAAGATTGCCTTACTTGCGACATTGCTTTCAATGCGGTTATGCCTCTAAGTCGTGCTTCGACACGTAGGAGATATAGCCGCATCGAGGGCGTTACAACTTGCACTAGTGAAAGTATGAACCCTAGGCCTTGTTTCCTAGCATTGTAATACCGTTTACGCTCACTTTTATCATTAGTTACCTTATTGTTTTTATATTTTCAGATAAAAAAACCTTTATCTACTATCCATATACCACTTGTATCACCATCTCTTCGCCGAACTAGTGCACCTATACAATTTAGCATTGTATTGGGTGTGTTGGGGACACAAGAAACTCTTTGTTATTTGGTTGCAGGGTTGCTTGAGAGAGACCATCTTCATCCTACGCCTTCTACAGATTGATAAACCTTAGGTCATCCACTTGAGGGAAATTTGCTACTGTCCTACAAACCTTTGCACTTGGAGGCCCAACAACGTCTACAAGAAGAAGGTTGTGTAGTAGACATCAGGGCTCGCTGAGGCAAAGCCCCCGGTCCAGCTAACGTGACGAAGCTGGTCGGGTGGTGACGCCGAAGTCACCGGAGTATGTTGATGAAGAAATAGCAAAGTCCTTGGTTTGTGACGCGGTCAATGCCGGATTGATGAAGTAACCGAGCGGCGATGTCGGCGCGCCTGACCCGTGCAATCCGTGGATCGATGGTGTTGGTGATGATTTATCCTTCGCGATGCCGAACTCTTGTTCGGCTTGCCGAGCTGATGATCCGATAAGGTTAGACTCGGCTCGATGAAGCGACGATCTTTCTAGTGCATGTCGGCTGACGTGGAGCAATGTTACCAGACTGGTTTGACACCAACACGATGGTGAAGAGTGCCTAAGTGAAGGCTTAAACTTTTATGGGCACGTGTTAAAAACAACGCACAATACCATAGAAGAAAATTCCTTTAAAAAGGTTGTCCAATATCACGTTCATAAGAAACATGAATTCAGGTCAGATCTGTATTCACGCAAAAAACAGTCCGAAAAGTGATGCACTAATAGGAAGGTTCTCGGAGTTTAGACGGTCGGATCGAGCTGAAATTTTGAGCGGTGGTAGATATAGGAATTCCGTAGCCGGTCAACGATTGGATCTTCCAAAGGACGTCTGAGATAGGTGCTGGAGACCATGCCCTAAAGTCGTCCAGATTCCCGTCCAGATTTGACAGGGTTCTGGTATATTGTAGATTGCCCGAGGTTCCTCCATCGAAACTCGACAAAATTTTGAATGGTTGTTGTAGACTCAATTCCACACAATTTTACCAAAGTAATCATCAAAGCGATGCTCGAGGAGGTGGTGGTACTGGATACAAGTTCGCTGTTCGAAAAAACAGCACGGTCGCCCGAGGGCAATGTTGACGTAGAGCCCCCGAGCTCCATGGATGATTCCTCCATGATCTTGATAGAGATCAGAGTTGATGTTGATGAAGGCCCCCGTCCGAACATGACGATCGGAGATGGAGCGCGGTCCTCGGTCGAGCCAAGGTGACTAGTCGAGCCAGCGACGAAGATGCCGGCATCGTAGTTGATCTGCGGGCGAGCCATTGATCCTTTGCCGATCACACAGCGGAACTCTCAATGAAAGCACCATTGTCGGTGTCAAAACCGGCAGATCTCGGGTAGGGGGTCCCGAACTGTGCATCTAAGGATCGATGGTAACATGAGACAGGGGACACGATGTTTACCCAGGTTCGGGCCCTCTTGATGGAGGTAATACCCTACTTCCTGCTTGATTGACTTTGATGAGTATAAGGGTTACAACAGTTGATCTACCTCGAGATCGTATGTTGTGGTCTAAACCCTACAGGTATGATGAGTAATGTCATAATCATCTATTGACTAGCCTGGCCTCGGCTTATATAACATACCAGAGGCCTAGGATAACAAGAGTCCTAGTCGAATACGTCGGTGGAGAAGAGTCCTTGTCTTGATCACCAAGTCTTGTGGAATCTTCCTCGTATATATCTCCGGCTGTCTGAAATGGCCCATGAGTAAACGGCCGTGGGGGTCCTCGGCCCAATCCAACTAATCGGGAGACGATGTGGTGAGTACCCCCTAGTCTAGGACACCGTGAGTGCCCCTCGGAGCCTATTGAAGACGGCATTTCTCTATGTTTCTTTTTTGTGGATTTGAGTTGTAGGAAAGCCGTACTATTAAGAGGGGGCCCGCTTGGGAAAGTTTAGGGTGGAATCCACACGTACACATCTATTCCTTTGCACCACCTTTCCTTCCCTTCATTGGAGCACCGGTCGTTTTTTCCTTGTCTTTGCGAAGATGAAGGCCTCCAAGTGCTACTATTCTGTGGCGTGCGGTAGTACTGCACAAGGGAGCAGTAGTACTGCTCAGGGTAGCGGTAGTACCACATCGTACGGTAATACCGCTCGTAGCGAGCGGCAGTACTCTAGCCTCTGACCCCGAACACTGGCATGCGCGGAAGTAATTTTTTACTTCCGCACCTTACGCGGTAGTACTGCTCCCTGTGAGCGGTAGTACCGTGCCAGATTTTTGCACAGACCGAAACTCAGCGAAGTAGCCACGTATGTAATTTTATTAGTCCATGCCTTCCTAGCCCAGATCGAACCCTGCCTTGCGGTAGTATCACAAGGGCGTGCGGTAGTACCGCTCCGGCGGTTCTACCACTCGTTGCTTTACGCAACAGGGCCTCGTCTGGCCCCTGCCGCACAAGCGGTAGTACCCCATGACCTTGCAGTAGTACCGTATGTATCTGCGGTAGTACCGCATGTCACGGGCTCAATAAGTGGGTAACAGTTAGATCTTTCATCCCACTATATAAGGGGGGTCTTCTTCCCCAAGTTGACCACCTCTTCCCTCCCCAAGCTCCATTGTTGCTCAAAGCTCCATTTCCGCCCGATCTCTCTCCCTAGCCAATCAAACTTGTTGATTTTCTAGGGATTGGTTGAGAAGGCCCCGATCTACACTTCCACCATGAGAAATTTGATTCCCCCACTAATCCCTTGCGGATCTTTTTACTCTTGGGTGTTTGAGCACCCTAGACGGTTGAGGTCACCGCGGAGCCATATTCCATTCTGGTGAAGCTTTGTGGTGTCATTGGAAGCCTCCAATTAAGTTGTGGAGATTGCCCCTACCTTGTTTGTAAAGGTTCGGTCATCGCCTCCAAGGGCACCAATAGTGGAATCACGGCATCTCGCATTATGTGAGGGCATGAGGATAATACGGTGACCCTAGTAGCTTCTTGGGGAGCACTATGCATCCACACTGCTCCAACAGAGACGTACTTCCTCTCAAAGGTAAGGAACTTCGTTAACACACCCTCATCTCCACCGGATCCACTCTTGGTTATCTCTTACCTTTACTTGTGCAAGCTTATATTGTGGTATATCCCTTGCTTGCTTGTGTGCTTCTTTTTGTTTCATCATATAGGTTGCTCACCTAGTTGCATATCTAGACAACCTACTTTGATGTAAAGTTTAATTTGGTAAAGAAAAGATAAAAATTGCTAGTTTCCTATTCACCCCCCTCTAGTCAACTATATCGATCCTTTCACTTGTTTTTCATACCTTGTAGTTGAGCTTCATTTGCATATGAACTCATGGCTCCCAAGACCAATGGGGCTGTCAACTGGGCCAAGTCGAGCATGTCTACTGGACGGGCTTGGTTTTATTGCAAGGATACTTCACCAGCAGAGCAACATACTTTGCTAGGTTATATACTGGACCGGCTTGATACTTCGATGATATTTCCGGGTTTCGCCTCCAAAATAGAAATGAAGGCATTGGAACCCTTATACTAAAAAAGAAATGCTTTAATAGCTCACGATCTCACTAGAGTCGACTTGACCCGGTGTTGGGTGAACTGGCGAATCCAACCCCTTTGCCTAAGGGGTTGTCTTATGCATGAATATACCGGAAGCCAGAAGACCCTCTACGCTTCAGAAGAATTGACTTGACAGCCTCTGAGCTCATAAAATCCACCAAGAAGCAGCTAGGTGAGACCCGGGACAAAATCAACCTTGTAGGCTTGGCCCCCTTCTTTGCAAGCAACATGGCACCTTCAGTAAGTCACCTTTTGATTTTTCATTCACACTATATAAATTTGTTCTTTCGCTTTGCTCAAAATACCAACTTGTCGTTCGCCCAAGAGGACTCTTTGTGCTAGAAAACTGGACCTCGAGTTCCTACTCCTCCTAAGGATAACAACATAGAAGAGTATGAAAATGAAGAAGAAACTGAGGTAGAACTCGACTCAGTTGGTCGTCTATTTAATGAACTTGCTGACGCCCCTCTCCTCAGGAACAAGTTGAATCCAGTCGAGCAGGCGAGGCTGAGGTAAATCCATCTCCTGACTTGGAGATTATTGTCCAGAGGAGAAAGAGACGGGCAGTCTGAAAAATACCATTTTCACATCCAGATGCTCACTTAGACCCACAATTTCTTTTGAAGAGAAACCAGCATCTTGGAACATCAAAATGGAAGACCCAGAGCAACTTCGGAGAGCTGTTAGGCGGCTTACGAAATGAGCCAACTTGGCGAAGGGCGCGGACCCAGGAGCATCTCAGTCCAACTCAGTCCTGCCCCCGAGCCGGGCAAATCAAAGAGCCACTCCATCCTTCTGACATGGACTACCACTCGACGTCCCCGTCGTCACATGAATCCAGCGCCACTCAGGTGCCGACTTTCAACATTAACTGTGGGTAAGTGCTTCCAATATTCACATTACTTCTTATTATAGTTGTCCTTGAGTTGACTCATACTTGTGTAAATCTAGGGCTAAGGCCTTTGTCAAGAATAAAGCTGGTGGGTCTTCTACCGCTATGATAGAGAATGAGGAAATTCCTTCTCATGATCCTTTATTGGACAATCCAGAGATCTAGTACGACCCGGCTGGTGAGGACGAGATGGCTCACCAAGGCAACCCAGCAAGCCCTGCCCATGCCTCCACTCCTGCAGTGGAGGAAAAAGAAAATCCAATTATGGATCCACCATTGGAGACGGCTCATGCTGAAGTAACAATCATTGGTGAGAAACGTAGTGCCACTCCGGAGACATCGACTGCTTTGGCCAAGATCATACCCAAAGATGAGTCGCCAAATAAGGAAAAAGGGAAATCTAGTCTTCATTTTCAATCTTTTGAAGATCTGGACGTGAGCTCCCTACATCAAGGGTTTTTGACCGGGCTATCTGAGAGCCGGGATATTGAAATCACCATGGTCAACACTTTAAAGAGAAAATATGAGGTATGTCTTATTGCTTAACCATGGTCACCACTTTAGAGCCGGGATATTGAGTCCCTGCTTTTTGTTACAGACACATTGGAAAAGGCCAAAGCTGCCTTTGAGGAAGAAAAGCGGCCCTGCTGAAGCGTGTTGAGGAAGCCGAGTTAAAATTCGAGCTAGTGAATCAAGAGCTGAAAACTCTGAAGGGCCATATCATTGAAATGTGCATAGCCATCTTCGGTAAGAATGACTTTTTCCTGTGTGCAAGTCGCCAAATACATCTGATTGAATCTGACCCGGGTTATTGATATGAATCATGCACATTAATAGGTAGAAGAAATCATAATGTTGTTGAACTCCCTCTGGTGAAATTGAAGGTTGTGTACAAATTCCTTGAGCAACGAGCTTTATGTAGGTGGTGCTTAATAGGTTATGGCAGTCAAGAACACGAAGGCGCCACCTCACTATATCATGGACATGCTCAAGGAGTTGTCCATTATTCCCGAGTGGATCAAAGAATTGAAAAGGGCAGCTTGTCGGTTGGGAGCTATGTACTCACTTACACGCGCCAAGGCTTACCTCTCAGAGATGGTGCTAGCTCTACTGGTTGACAGGTTCCCAGAGTTCTAAGTGGATAACACCCCTTTCACTAAAAAGGACTATCTGCGTTGTGTGAAGGAGACCCGGGTGGCAGTGACGAAGATTGCAGAGGAACTGGACCTGACAAAGTTCCAATCCAGCTATTCTAAAGCCAGGAAACACATGACTCTGCCCGATCCAAAGCCCGTTGAGCTTATTCCTCCATGTAGGCAAAACTTTGCTCCTGACATCAACACTTCAACTGTGATGAGGGTGGACTCCGTTTTTGAAGCTTTTTCGTTAATTCAATTGGTAGCAAATGACCCCTAAACTGGAGCAGAAGAGGCGGCCCCTGAAGGCCCAAAAGAGTCAGTACGGGTTGACCTATCTGCAACTGGCACAGAAGAAAGGCGAGGAAACATCAACCCGGGGAGCTTCACAGCCGGCTTACAACAGTGAGCTTCACCAATTAGGATATTTGCTTGAACAACTTTGTGAAAATGGCCTGGATATGGCTTTGTAATATTTTAGTCGGATGAAAACTACCATGTCTTTGCAATGCCATCATGCATTGAGTACTTTACTTTTGAGCCGGTGGCAACCCTTTGAAAATATATGTCAATCATAGCCGTTGCTCAACCCAGTAGTATGTACTTGATGTTTTTGATTGAATCCGTGGCCGTGGTTGTAGTAGTATCCAACAAATATTTGTTTGAGAAATCCATAAGCGTTGTAGTTCAATACAGAGCACAAGTTGAATTGTCCAAGACCCGGTTAAATTTGTGAACCGACATTATGTTTAACCCGATTTTATTTATAACCAAGGATTTATGTAAAAACTAATACCTGCAAAGAAAATGTATAGATGTATATATATAGAAGAAATAATATATGACAGAAAAATAATTTAAAATAACAAGCTGGCTTTCGAGGCACGACATGAAGATCGGCTTTCGAGGCTCAAGTCTAATATTTGCTTCTGTGAAGCAGGCCTGCTAGCCTCTTATGTTTTGGCTCTCTGAAAGCCGGCTCCACATGTCTTAAGCTGGTGTTTTAACTATGATTAGTTCAGGGTCAACACAACCCATGATATCCATCAGTGTGATAGACTTACCAAGAGTAGAACCGAGTCACCTTTTTGGAGTAACATCAAGCTAATAGGCAGGTTTAACCAAGTATTATAGTGGCATATGTCAGGTCAAGAGGGATGTTAGTAGCTAAACTCGATGAGTTGGAAGCCCCCAAGTGACCAATGATCAAATAATGAAGTCTCAATACACAATTTCTGAGATGAAACGACAAACTTCAGGTTCCAGATATGCCGACTTTATTTCATTGATCATTAAACATGTATATACATGCTAAAGGTATGTAAAAAGAACTGAAGCCAATGGCTTTAAGGGAAATAAGGCCTAAGATGTGCAATATTCCAGGGCCTACTGCTTTCCTCTCAAGAGGTACGTGACTTATTTGCTTCACTATATCAACAACAAGTTATAGGGCCCACGCTGCATTCCCTCAAATAGCAGTCTCTTTTATGTCTAAAGAAAAGTTGCCTATTAATAAGCAGTCTTCCCTCTTTCATAAAGCTCTAACTTGCATAAGGAATCAAGGAGCTACAGGAGTATACCGCCGAGTACTTACTATCTTGGATAGCTTTTTGCCTTGCAAAGAGCATAGATTCAACTTCGATATATGTAGCTAATTAACTCTCTATTGCTTTATTGCAATCCGCTCTGTGCCACTTACTCGGGACTATATAGTTCTATCTATAGCTAGTGCTTACTTAAGATAATATGGCCCATTGTGCAGATTCTTTTTGATGGTGAAGGGTCCTTTCCAAGGAGGCGAAAGCTTATGCATACCTGTCTATTCTTGTATCAAGCGTAGCACTAAGTCACCTTCCTGAGAGGTACAACTTCTGACTCTATGGCTATGGTGGCGACGTAGGTCTTGCTGATATATCGCTGATCAAGATGTTGCAAGATCATGTTCCTCTTCCAAAGCATCCGGGGAGTCTTCTCGAGCAATTTCATTATCTACTTCAACATATGTTGCTACCCAGGGAGAGTCATGACATATGTCACTTGGAAGCACATCTTCTTCACTGTAGACCAGGAAAAACAATGTATAACCAGTTGACCTATTGGGAGTAGTCTATATGCTCCATAATACTGCTGGCAGTTCTTCAACCCAGCAACCAGGAGTACGCTCAAGTGGCAACATGAGACTTGGCTTAATCCCACACAACAACTCTTGATTAGCATGCTCTTCCTGCCCCTTGGACTGTGGATGTGCAACTGAAGCCATATCAAGCCGAATATGTTCTTTCTGATAAAACTGCTTCATAGCTCCCTTTGACAAATTAGTGACAATATCAGTAATGATGTTGTGCAGGTATTCAAAGCGAAAGATCAGATTTTTAGAAATTTGACTGCTCTTGCTGCATCACAATTGCTGATTGGTTCTGCTTCAACCCACTTGTTGAATTTATCAACTGCAACCAAGAGATGAGTTTTTTTATCTTTGGATGGCAATAAAGGACCGACCATGTCTAGCTCCCAAACTGCAAATGGCCAAGTGATTAGGATCATCTGCAATTCTTGAGCTGGCACATGAGCTTGACGTGCAAATTTCTGACAACCATCACACTTTCGAAGGACATCTTCTGCATCTGCATGAGCTATAAGCTAGTAGAAACCATATCGGAAAGCCTTTGCCACCAGGGACTGTGAGCCAGCATGATGCCCGCAATCACCAGAATGAATTTCATTGAGAATTTCTCGGCCTTCCTCGAGAGAAACACAACGTTGAAAAAAGCCTGTAATACTCCTCCCGTGCAACTCACATTGACGATGGTCATAGACTTGGATGTCCTAATAATCTGTCGAGTGGTGATTTTCTCTTCATGGAGCTCTCCATGAGTGAGATAAGACAGATAAGGTACTATCCAGTCTGGTATTGCATGCACAGCGGCCACTAGTCCTGCTTCCGGGTCAGGAATAGCGATGTCTTCTGCCATCGGTAACTTGACTGACGTATTATGCCGAACATCTAGAAAAGCATTTGAAGGGACCAGCTTGCACTGAGATCCCAATCGATACAAAGCATCGGCCACCTCATTGAGTCGGTGATCAATGTGATCAACCTGATATCCCTTGAAATGTCTTGCAATGACTGTCACGGCATGTCAGTAAGCCGCCATGAGGGGGTCTTTGGAATCCCAAGTTCCAGAAACTTGCCGAGCAACTAAATCTGAGTCGCCTAGACATCTGACTCAGTTGAGGTTCATCTCCTTAGCCATATGAAGTCCATGAAATAAGGCCTCATACTCAGCTGCATTGTTAGTGCAGGGAAACATGAGCCTCAAAACATAACAAAACTTATCACCTCATGGAGAAGTTATGATGACTCTAGCCCATGATCCTTCCAATTGTCTGGACCCATCAAAATGTACCGTTTAATATGTATTGTACGACTTCTCTTCAGGGGCTTGCAACTCAGCCCAATCATTGATAAAATCAACCAAAGATTGGGATTTGGTAGTTGTCCGTGGCACATACTTCAGATGGTGTGGGCCAAGATCTATAGCCCACTTTGCAACCCGGCCTATGGCTTCTCTATTCTGCATGATATCTTCCAGAGGCATGGAACTGACCATAGTGACGGTTTGCTCCTAGAAATGGTGCTTCAATTTACGAATAGCCATGAAAACACCAAAAACCCGCTTCTACCAATGTGAGTAGCGCTGTTTCGACTCTGTTAACACTTCACTGATATAGTAAACTGGTCGTTGGACTGGATATTCCTTCCTTTCCTCCTTTCATTCCATGACAACTGCCACACTTACTGCTTTGTTACTGGTAGCAATGTACATGAGCATTGGCTCTTTGTCATGAGGAGCGGCAAGGACATGTTGCTTTGACAATTGTTTCTTGAGGAGCTCAAAATCTTTATCTGCTGCATCGCCCCAGACAAAATTATCAGATTTATTAGCAACTGGTACAGAGGGATCACCTTCTCCCCAAGACGACTTACAAACCTGCTGAAAGCCTCCACATGAACTGTCAGCTTTTGAACAACATTGATGTGGGCCGGCTTAGCTAGTGTTGTGATGGCTTTGATTTTCTCCGGGTTGCCTTCGATTCCTCGCCCGGACACCAAAAAACCCAGCAGTTTACCTGCAGGAACACCGCACACACATTTGGTCAGGTTGAGTTTCATCTAATAAACTCGAAGATTGCCAAATGTCTCCTTGAGCTTGTTAAGCAAGGTCTCTTTCTTCTAAGATTTTACCACGATGTCATCAACATAAGCGTGGACATTGCGACCAATTGTTTTGCGAAAACAGTTCTAGACACAATGCTGGTAAGTTGCACATGCACTTTTTAGTCCAAATGGCATAGAGGTATAGCAAAAAGCTCCAAATGGTGTAATAAAGGTTGTTTCCTCTTGGTTTTCTTCGCCATCTTGATCTGATCATAGCCGGAGTAGGCATCCAAGAAAACAAGCACTCACAACCAGTGGTGGAGTCAATGATCTGATCAATGCAAGGAAGAGCAAACGGGTCCATGGGATAAGCCCTATTTAAGCCTGTTAATCAACACACATCCGCCAAGTACCATTTTTCTTCAGAACAAGCACTGGGTTAGCTAACCACTCAGGATGAAAAACTTCGATGATGAACCTGGCAGCTAGGAGCCGGGCTACTTCTTCACCATTGGCCTTGCACCTCTCCTCGTTAAAACGATGGAGGTATTGCTCAGCGAGTTCTCTCGGTACACCCGACATGTCAGAAGGTTTCCATGCAAAGATGTCCCGATTGTCACTGATGAACTTGATGAGCGAACTTTCCTATTTGGGGTTCATATTGGCCCCAATAGTAAACTGCTTTGATGAATCACCAGGTGTGAAGTCAACCTGTTTCGTATCTTCAGCCAACTTGAAGTTGAGGAGGGGACCAGACTCAATTGTTTTTTCCAGAGATGTCATATCTGTTGGGCCAATGTCGTCCTTGTAAAATTTCAACTCCTTGGCTGCACATGACAACTCAGCATAAGCTGCATCTCCTTCCTCACATTCTAGAGCAATTTTCCTGTCCCCATTGACTGTAATAGTGCCTTCAGGTCCTGGCATCTTAAGCTTCAAATAAACATAGCAATGTCATGCTATGAACCGAGTATAAGCCGGTCATCCAAATAGAGCATGATATGGACTCTTGATCTTAACTACCTCAAATGTCAGGAACTCAGATATGTAGTTGAACTCAGTGACAAAAACAATTTCCAGGGAAATCTTCCCAATAGGATATGCTGACTTCCCAAGAACAATCCCATGAAACACTGTGAAGGACGGCTTGAGCTATTTCTCTAATAGATTCATCTGCTTGAACTTATCATAATAGAGGATGTTGATGCTACTCCCACCGTCTGTGAGTACCTTGGTGAGCTTATACCCACCAACTTGACGTGCCACCACTAGAGCAAGGCAACCCAGATTATCAACCCGAGGAGGGTGATCGTCCCGACTCCAAATCACAGGCTATTCAGTCCAGTTCAACTATCCTGGGACTGCCACCTAAACCATGTTGACGATGCGTTTCTGAAGTTTCTGGTCTCACTTACAAGTGCTGGTTGTGAATACATGATACTGCCCACTGTTCAACTACTTTAGATTGCTCTGAAACCTGGACTGATTTCACTCGTTCTGATTTCCCTGGCCACACTGCTGATTATTGCCTCTGCCATTGCCAGCCACCTAAAAACTAGAACCTGGGCACGTGACCCTTGGAAGGCGACATTGGGGAAGTGCCCCTATGAACCGGCACCTTGAAAGCCGGCTCTGGACCCGTCAGCTCTAGAACTTCCTGGATGTCCACCATTTCCACCACCATGATGGTTCTGAAAAATTTGGTTTCTAAACTCCTGCATAATGAAGTAGTTTCCCCAAGAGTGATTCGCTGGCTTGCCATCAAAATTGTGTTTGGGACATGGGCCTTTGAGGGCTTCCTTGTAGTTATGAGGCCGATTCCCATTATAAGGTCTCCCAGAATTGTTGTTTCTACACTGGTTTTTGAAGCTGGTATTTGTATTAATTTGCGACAAAATCTGAACCTCCGTCGGCACTCTTGCGCTTGTTGTTATGGTTGCCATTATGCCCATGACCACCATTGTTTCCATTGTTTTGCTGCTCCTTTCCAGTGTTTTTCTTTCCCTTGAAAGACTTTTTGTCATTTGAAGTTGGATCCTTAGTATTATCTGACTCGGCATACCGAGTTAAAATGTCCATGAGATCACCCATGTATTTGATTTTCCACTTCATACAGCCAAGTTTCTAAACCAATGGTTCAAAATTAAAGTTCTTTTCCAGGATGGGGACAACTTGAGTAGCCGAGATACTATCTAATGAATGGATAATCTTTGCAATGTGACATGACCAATGATGGGCTGGCTAATCATCACATTGGGCACAGTGCTCTAGGTCAACAATTGTCATTGGGTGCTTGCAGGTTCCTTGGAAGTTCTTGATGAAACGTTCCTTCAGCTCGTCCCAAGTGTTGATTGAGTTGGGAGAAGATTTTCAACCACGTGTGTGTTGGTCTTTCCAACATCATGGTCAAGTAACAAGCGCATACTGCATCACTGACTTCCAACATATCCATGGCTAATTCATAACTCTCAATCCACTCAGCCGGTTCCAGATCGGCTGTATAATTAGGGACTTTGCAAGGACCCTTGAAATCAGGTGGCATACGCTCATTATGCAAAGCCGTCCCTAAGCATGGAGTCCCGCTGGTCCTGCTGGATATCCCAGTGCCTCATAGAGCTGGATGGGCTGAGGCGGGTTTGGGCTATATTGTAGGTTGAACATATGTTGCTCCTACATTTCCTGCCCCTGCTTTGTGCATAGCACGAGTGGCGTCAACGATTGCCTGTGCATCCTAAAATGCTGGTCGTGGCGGATTCTAGTGTGATTACTGCCGCCGCTGTCTGCATTCACTGCTGGAGACTCGGTGTGATGACTCCTGCTACGACTCTGGTGAGGAGTGGAGTGAAGCCGATGTTGGCTAGGGGATTGATTTATCTGCTGGGTAACCGTAGTTTTTAGCATCTCGATAGCGTTACTGGTCTCGATCTCTATCAGGCTATTTCTAGTAATCAGAATTGCAGCAGGATTGTGGGTTGTCACTAGCACATCATCAACCGGGTTGGAGTAATGAGCCGCCGGAGCCTAGAAATGATGAGGTGGGTGCTCGACCGGTGACTGTTGTCGAGCCGGTTCTGGTTGGCGCGACTGAGCCGGCAAGTGTTGCTGAGCCGGCTAACATTGCTGAGTCGGCGGTGGTTGCAATTGAGTTGTGTTTGGAGGTATAGTCCGTGTCAATCGGGGTATAACAGGTGCCTCACCTCGTGTACCAGTACCTACCCCTAGGATGGGTGCATCTCACGGTGTATCGAACAACCGTGTAGGCTCAAAACTAGGTGGAAGCTGACTCTGATGCGTCCTCTGGTGTATTGCAGAACTCTCGTTTTGATGAAAATTAAGGTGAAAAACGTCTGCCTTCAAGCGCTCAGTTTCACTAAGGATGTGAGCTTGTATCTCCACCATACAAGTATTTTCTGTGTTTATATCCTCGTGGATCTTGGCCATCTACTCACGTAGTTTCGCCACCTCTGTGTTACGTTCGTCCAAGTTCTTTGCAGTTACTGGAGCTGCCAAGAGAGTGCCCAGAGCAGTCAATATCTTCGCCAAGTCTTAAGCCGGTGTTTGGCTTGAGCCGGCCACATCGGGAGCCGCCACCAGTGCCCCAGCTATCGCCGCGGCACCCGCCATTGTGGAGTTCTGAGCCACTGCAGTCTCAACTATGTTCTGATTCCCTGCCATATAGATGGCCACTACTAGGTAAATGGTTATACGTAGACCTTTACCAGTAGTGTGTGTTTGGGACCCCACGCTACTGGTACATACCAGTAGCGCTTGGTAGAAAATGCACTGCTGGTATTAGTTAGCAGCATCGTGTATTTTTCTGAGACACGCTACTGGTAAGTGTGCCACACCACACCCCCAGGACAGACCATAGTAGTAGCATGGGGTATAAAAATCGCGCTACTACTATATTGATAGTAGTAGCATGGATGTGCAACCCCGCGCTACTACTATGGATAGATAGGATCAGCTAGTTTGCTCGCTTAGTAGTAGCATGTGTTCCTGAGGCCATGCTACCACTACGAACTTAGTGATAGCGCGGCTCATGGGCATTCGCTACAGCTAAGCGCACACCTCCCTCTCTGCCTTATCCCCCTCTCTCACATCATGTTCTCTCTCTCCCCTTCCTCCCTTGACTCCGATCCAGATCCAGTGCCCCGGCAGAGGGCTTCCCACTCCGACCTCGGTGCGCCTTCTTCCCCATCGCCGCCGGCCACGATCCCCTCACTTGTCCCATGGATCCATCTCTTGCATGGCCGCCTCCCACACCGTCTCTTCCTTCCCCCATCTCATCACTAGGGAAGACAAGGCAAGCGGGAGGGAGATCGACCGTGTAGGTCAGATCCATCCGCCACGACCTCGACGGAGATGGCCCAGTGGATGGAGCGGACCTGCAAATCATCAAGCCAAGATAGCCTTCCTTGATTTCCTTGACCATCTTGGATTATCTTCCCTGATTTTCTTGATTCTTCACGCACATGGCAGCAAGGCTCCATCCTTGTTCTCTTCTCCACAGGGGTCACGCACAGGGCACCACCGACAAGTGAAGAGAAGACCACTGCTCCTCCGGGTCTGCTTCTTCCTACTCTTCAAGGTCCCTCTATCCCTCTCATGCCGTGCCTAAATTAATTACGTTAGGTGTCACAACCAAACTGAAACTTTTTTATCTTCAGAGAGGAGAAAACCGAATCTTTAATTAGGTTAGCTTGCACCTGCTGCTGCTATTTTATATCTCTTGTTCTTGTGTGTGACAAGATCACTCTAGTAAGTATGATTTCCTACACATTATGATTGTTCATCCTTCTGATGTAGGAGTAATAGGTTAACCGAATTGGAGAGTAATGAGGCCGTGAAGGTGTGAAAAAATGGTCGGTCCTTGTTGGCCAAAACATGCTCTAGAATTGGGGAGTGATGACCAGCCACACGAGGTACATACGAGTGAAACTGCCTTGTTGCCCAACCCTTGTTTCTCTTGTTACCATTTGTATGTATGCTTATATACATCCATTTGATGTGCCGGGCTAAGCCGAAGGTGGTTAGGAAAGGGTTTGTGAAGAGGGCAGGGTTGGCCAAGAACCGCACGGGGAAAAAGTTGTTCGTGGTGATGGAGGCCAAGCGGAGCAACCTGTGTGCCTCCGCAGATGTTGGGATAGCCAAGGAGCTCCTTCATCTTGCTGACAAGGTACAGTTTGCTGTGTACAAAATTGTTCTAATATTTCAGCTTGTCTATCTCATAACCATATTACATAGGTGTAGTCTTATTTATAGAAATCACTCACTTTTTCGGTTTTGTATATTTATTTTCGTAGCTATTGTACTACACAACATGCATGGAAATATATGTCTGCTGAAAATTAATTTTATTTGTTCTTTTCTCTGTACATAAATCTGTTGGATGAAGTGGCACTAAACTATGTTGTTTCACTGAAATACCACTCAAACTTTGTTCTGTCATTTTCATCTACTTGAGGCCAATTTCTCTTTTCCGTGCTATTACCCCTTTTTTAAATAGACATTCATTCAACTTCCTCTCCTCCCCGCCACCAAGCATGGAGAGCATGTCCAATGCCCCCAAATACGCTACAACGGCAAGGTTCCTACTAGTTTAAGAAGAATGGCTTTGTAACTGCCGCCAACTCTTCTAGTATAAGATTTGATGTTTACGTATTCTAACTAGTCGTTTACTATATGTGTGGATAGTTTCTTAGATGGAAACCTTGCACTTGAATTTAATCTAGTAGATACTAAGCTCTGTGATTGAAGTGTCTCTGTTGAATACTTCTAAACTGAACAATTTCCTTCAGAATTATGACACTCCTTGGTGTAGCATTGTAGCTTAGGTCCCTTCTACTGCTACTCCACTTAGTAATGTGTCCGTATTCTACTAGTACATAGTTTTTAGCTGTGTGTGTTCGCTGTATTATGTTCATCTTCCTAAACTACTACAACACTAGTGGCTGTCTTACTACCAGCGATAGTCTATCAACATTATTAACCCCAAATGAAGAGAGGATAATTCCCTAGCCGCGGTATAGAGCACTACTACTTGTCTTGTTGTCTCACCAATACAATATTTACTAATTTTAATTAGCACCTATGTACTGGTACTCTATTATATTCTTCCACCTCAAGTACAAGACCAATACTAGTAAGCTATCTTACTACCCCGCTCATAGATTCTCGCTTAGAGATACCAAGCTTGTTCTCCGAGAGTTCGAGAAATGTGGCGTTATATTGAGACATCACTCTGGCCAAAGAGAGGGTAATTGGATAATTAGTAATTCTGAACATCTTTGTAGCTTGCAAAAACCAGATTGCAAGTAATTCTGAACATCTTTGTAGCTTGCAAAAACCAGATTGCAAGTAATTCTGAAGATCTTTGTAGCTTGCAAGAACATATCCAATTTTATTGATTGTAGGCCCGTATCGAGTTTGATTTATTCACAGTTTCTTTGCCTTGAGTTTCAATCAATTGTACTGGTGTAGGTAGTATGTTCATATCATACTTTTGCAATGGACCCAAAATGATCTAAAGGTGAAGCTATAGTAGTTTGGTCTTGCTTTCTTTTGTTTACATTGGCTAACTTGATATTGTAACAAAGGATAGCAGAAGACACTGATTAATGCTAATGATTTAGTAACTACAAAATTTATGTGTTTTTCTTTGCCTTGTCCCACTCAGTAATGTATTATATTTGTGTGCGAAGACTGAACTTAGTGCCAAACACTGCGGCGCCAAGTAAACATAACACTCTGCCTGATGTGGTACTATATATAGCGAATACCCTAACAATAAATCTGCTAACACAAAAAACTTATGGCAATGCCAGTGATGATGTTTTGAGAATTTATTGACTTGTGATTTACAGAAAAATATAAAAAATACTCTTGTGTTTCTTTTGGACCTCATGCTTTTATATGCACTTGTAAAATCTATATGCATTCTTATATAACTATTTTCTGTACTTTTTGTAGCTACCGAAATGCCAGAACTGCTCTCTTTGATGGCATTAAAGAAGGTGCAATACAAGCACCAACTTATTCTTCACATGAGAATGAGTGAGCTATGGATGGATTCCAAGATTGAGTCAGCATTCGCAAGAGGGTGAGTGCCACATAATGATTGAATATCTGAATTCTTCATCTTTGCTTTATGTAAAAAGTTGGTGTTTTCACATATTTATTATATGTGTTTATATTCTCAAAAAAAGATGGTGTGTGTTTATATTTTAACTATATCGCTTAGCTAAGATCGTAAGAAGATATTTGTAGTTGTACGCTTTCTAAAAAGGAGTATATTTTCCTCACAAAACTAAGGGATGATCAACTTTAGGAATTGCAACTTTATAGATAGTACTAATCTAGACTGGTATCCATGGTAACCATGTGCATTCCTAGACCATTTAGTTTGAATAGCAAGTGAGGAATTAAGCATATATTTTCGGCATGAGCTTTTTTAAATAGCTAGATGAGAAGGAACCTTAACTTAATGGGTCTTGTGAATTGTAATATACGATTTGGTTGAACTGATGATATTTGCATACTAACAAGTTTTCACTTTCCCGACGTGGACGCAAGGGTGATCGACTCTAACTAGCGCGGCCCGGTGGGCACTGTGCTCTTCAACCCGGTGAAGCCCGGCGGCCATGTCACATAGATGATCGTCCAGGTGATCGTGACACCGAAGGTCGCGGAGGTGGAGGACCTTGATGCCACCGTCCGAGGGGAGGGAGGATTCGGGTCCAATGGCGTCTGAACTCCGAGCCTTGGTGGATACATCTAGAGAAGTGGTTTGCTTAGGTTGGTGGTGAACACTAGGGAAGGTACCCATGTTTCGATGATGGTTGTGTGCGTCCGATGTTAAATGGATTCTTGTGATCTCTTCCAGTTGTGATGGTTCTGAGACCTTAGTTTATCTTGCACTGGATGTGTCTCTGATTTCCATCCATGAATACTTCATCTAATTTTTAACTTTTAATTCCTAATTAGCTAGTAGTAGCGTGTGGTAAAAGGTGCACGCTACTAGTCCTAATTAATTAGTAGTAGCGTGGGGGAAAATGCATGCTACTAGTACTTATGATAGTAGTAGCGTGGGTTACAAAAAAGCGCTACTGCTATCTTCAGTTACTAGTAGCACTGGGACAAACAAGCGCTACTGCTAAAAAATAGCTGTAGCGCCATCGTAGTAGCGCGTCTGCCAGCGCTACTGGTAGCAAAAAAACCAGCGCTACTGGTAAGCATTTTCCTAGTAGTGGGCCACTCGGCGAGGTGGCTCGAAAACCTCCGGGTTGATTTCATCATCGGAGTAGCCCCCAGCGTGTCATCGAAAAGTGGGAGAATTGAGTCGGTGTCTCCAACTGAGGATTCTCCATCTGAGTTGACTAGCGTGTCATCGCCAGATGTGGAACCGCTTGAAAGACTGACCCCATGGGTGAAGCTGGCGAAAGCATGGGTCCAGCCGGCTTGTGCCTGGCCGGGTCTGGCGCGACAAGCTGGCTCGACGGTGTTGGAGCTGATGTCCGGCTCAGGACCAGATTCGTCGATTATGCCAATGAAGACGTGGACCTTGTCGAAGGAGACCCGGTACCCGTACTCAATTGAGTCGGCCTCAGCACCCCAGCCTGATTCTTCGATGTAGAGCTTGCCTCGGCGACTCTTCGTCATCCGGCCAATCGCGTATCCCTTGATCCCTAGGAGAGTGCCCTCCAAGAACTCAACACCATAGTGCGTAGGCCCCACTATGGGCGCCAACTATCATGGTTTTGTCACGGCAGATGTCCTCATGAAAGGACTAAGTATGGAGGCCATCACAACTAGGTGGTTGGTTGAACAGGGTTAATCGGGAATTAAGGACACAAGTTTACTCAGGTTTGGCCCCTCACGATGGAGGTAAAGACCTACTTCCTGCTTGATTGATATTGACGATGATCTTGATTATAAGGATGCAGATTCTCTAACCTAGCTTTTGAGAGACTGCAACTTAGTCTATTCATCCTAGGGGCTCCCCTCTATATAATAGGTTGAGTCCCTAGGTTTACAGAAGATTTTGGGTCATACTGCCAACCTGTATCCTACTTTAATTCCTATCCATCTTGCTTCCCAAGTTAGGAAAATTTCCATGTAGGCCTTCTCGTCAAGCCGGCTCACTTATGAACCGGCCTTTGGCAAACATCTTCCTAGGCCTTCGGGCCCTCTCCTCTCCTCCATGACCCGGGGAAAGTTTAGACCTATGAAACCTTCGTGCTCCTGGATAGGTCAAGACACTTGCCGGGTTTTGATCATGGGGAACATCCCCAACAAGATCTGATTGTGTTCACCATAGAGAGGCAATCTGACACTAGACTGATATGCATGAAGCCTTTAGATTGGCAGATGTTCAAAGCATGTTGAATGGAAAAAGCCTCAACAAGCTCTAGTTCTGTAATTCCAGAAAACACTTCATTGCAAGCAACAAGGCAGTCCACACTGTGATTTTGAACGACGCCACCAATACCCATCCGTCAAGTCGAGGGGAACAGGGCCGCATCAACATTGACAGCAACCGTGGCCGCAAGTGGCGGAGTTCACTGGAGAGTTGAAGAAGAGGACTCACGCCTAGCATCAGGCCCAGGTTTTATGTAGTGTTGTGTCACTATTTCCACATAAGCTTGGATTTTAGCAGCAACTCTCCCATGATGCAATGTTCCTCACTTCCTAGATGTGCCAAAGGGTAATAGCCATAACTAGCGCGTGAAGCATGGATTCACGGGTGAGGAAATCGAATAGCCATTGGCGGGCATTCAGAAGGTCTTTTCTACACAAGAAGATTCCAAAATTTTCTTTAACACAACCCCATACTGAATAAGCAAAATGGCACATCAGAAAGAGGAGCTCGACATGCTCAATCCTTTTGCAGAAAATACAACCGGCATCAGCTGGGATGTGGCGACTCACTAGTTGGTGCCCAATAGGCAGAAAATCATGCGCGACGCGCCAAAGAACAATCTTTATTTATTTGGACAAATGGCTGCCCAAAGGGCCTTCCAGTTCTTCTCTTGCAGCTGTAGGTTGTAAGCCAACCCCTGGTCATGTCCACTTCTAGAGGAGAAGAAAACCTCACTTTGAGCCAGATTATGCCCAGATTTGACCGTGAAGATGCCAAACTTATCATATGGCCAAGATAAAAAATCCTCTCCACCATGTCGGCCGATGGGGACTTGCAAAATTTTGTCAGCAACCACGTCTGAAAAGAAACTTCACACGGTCTCCTCATCCCATGCCACCAAGGAGTCTGTCATAAGGAACTGAACCGTGGTAGTAGCAGTTAAAGGGAGTTTGCTGCTGAAAGTTCCAAAGGTGTTGGAGATATAGCTACCAGGTATGACCAGCCCAGGAGGGCCCGGGTCAGCCCCAATGGTGGGTCACAAAGGAAGCCCAGTAACATTCAAGGTGATAGTTTATTAAGGCTTATAGAAGGCCTAAGCCCAGAGGCGGCTTAAGGCCCAATATTGTAGATCACCGTATGTAAGGAAAGACTTGTAAAGAAATGCATATAAAAGAAGTCACCGAGCCGGACTCGTTTTATGAGCCGGCCGGGACTCTGTAGGTCGCCAGGCGTCAACCCGTGTATATAAGGGGACGACCCGGTGGCTGTTTAGGGCAAGAAAGAAGAGATCGATAACCAAGCCGGCGGATTAGCCTCTTGGTGATCGAAACCCCAGCAATTCCAACACAACTAGACGTAGGCTTTTACCTTCATCGTAAGGGGCCGAACTAGTATAAAACCTTTCATGTCCTTTGTCCCGATTAACCCCTTTAAGCTTCCTAGTTGCGATGGCCCTACGACTAAGTCTTTTTGCTAGGACATCTGCCGTGACAATTCCACGATAGTTGGCACCCACCGTGGGGCCAGCGCATGGTGGATTTGGGTTCTTGAAGGGCAACTTCGAAGGGGTCAAGGGATACGTTGTGGGCTGGATGACCAAGAGTCGTCGCGGCAAGCTCTACATCGACAAAGGCTGGGGCCCCGAGGGCGGCTCAATTGAGTACGGGTACTGGGTCCCCTTCGGTGGGATTCATGTCTTCATCGGCCGGATCGGCGAATCGGGCCCTGAGCCGGACGTCTGCACCAACATCATCGAGACGGCTCAACGCGCGAGACCCGCCCGGGCCAGGCCCGCTGTAAGCGTGCCTTTGTGGGTTGCATCCATGGAGGTGAATACTCGGAAGGATCAGTGGATGGCGGTGAGACGACCATCTGTTCTGACGCTATGTCATCAACAGGCGAGACGGATTCTTTGTACCAACTGCAAGATGGTATGCTCGGGGGCTGTTCCGATGGCAGCAGTATTCTGGACCCCTTCGAGCCGCCAAATCGAGCCAGAGTCTTCATGGCGGGCACTCAACATGGTCAGAACTCCACGGCTGCAGCAGCAACAACCACTGGGTCGGCAGCGGCCGGGTCAGGAGACCCCGCGCGCCCCCGGCTCAGATGCTAATGGACCTCACGGATAAGCTGACGGCTCTGTTGACTGCCATGGTAGAGGCGGCAGATAAAGCTCAGCATGACGCGGAGGTGGCACGAATACGCGAAGAGATGGCATAGGCCAAGGAAAATTTAGCAGCAGAAGAGGTCAGGATGGTCGCGGAGCGGGTGGCTTTGGATGCTCGTGCCCAGCAGCTTCAAGCGGAGACTTTCCGGCTCTCCATGGATCTGAACGCATCAAATGAGGGTATGAGAGGAGGCATCAGAAAACTTAGTCACGTCTACCTCTGATGCTTGATCCTAGGAACCTTTTCCATACGCCCTGTGACAGCCTGGTTTTTGCCCTCTCTTATCTGCTTGAATTTTCATTTGAAAATTTTCTGAACCTTGGAATTTTGAATCTTTTCATATGGACTTAAACACTTGGGCATCTTTGGCTTTCACCCGAGTGCTTCACTTCCCTCCTAAATCATCATCTCACTTATGATCCACCCCAAAATAATCTTTGGAATATTTTTCTTAAATGAAAAATATTCATTTTCTCTCAAAAACCTTAAGCCAGATCTGTTTGCTTCAAAGCAACACCAATTTTTATGGCTCAGAAAAATCTGAATTAATTCACAAATATTCTGTGGACCCTAGGGCACCTTCCCGAGCAAAAATATCTCATCACTTTTTGGAATATTTTTGCTATAGAAAATCTTTTCTGTTCTGGACAGAAATGATGGTTTCTACAGCAACTACCATTTTACTTGCTCCATTTGACCTGAACTTTCTTGTGCATCTTTACCTTAGTAACTTATAACTAGCCTCCAAAGCGCAGCCTCAATCTCTCAGCCGTTTGACCACAGTAACTGTTCAAAGTTATTGGTCAGAAACTTACCTGACTTGTAAAATCCTCTCTACTGCACATGGATCCAAACCAAACCGTGGTAAACTTCAAAACCACCACGAACAACATGCTAGACATGATTTTTGGATGAAGGCTGGCCTGAGGAGAGAGTTTGCGCGGTGACCACGCGTGTCCACGATGCCAGGCATGCATGTCGACGCGCTCTGGGTGCCGCCGAACGCTCTGTTCGCGCATGCTCACTTCCATCGCCTGCCCGAGCATGTCAAACCGTGCCACCATCATCGTCTCGACGTCTTTAACTCCTCCCTGGCGCTCGCTGACCGGAGCTCGCCGCAGTGAGCACGGGCACGGTCCGGCCAACGCCATAGTGCGCTCTGCACTGTGCTCATCGCCTTCCTCTTGATCCTGTGCTCGTCTTTGTCCGCCCACAGTGGCCGCATGACCTCCGTCGCCTTCTCCCCCTCTCACTAACGCCGCTCGTCACCGGGCGCCATGGACATGTGTCCATCGGCAGAGCCCGAAGCCCCCTCGCCGCTTGCCTATAAATAAGGCCACCCCAGTCTCCTCGAGCCCCATCCAGCACTCCCACACACTCCACGACTGCGTAGGAAGCCGTAGCCCGGCCGGGCAGGCCTCGGGCCGCCGTCCCCGAGCTCGAGCTCGCCGATGATCCCCTCTGGATGCCGTGGGAGCTCTAGCCCCTCCCAGGCCAGGGCAACCCCTCCAGGGCTTCCGCCTCTCTCCAGTGAGGCCGCCTCGTCCGCTTGGAGCCCCTGGAGTCGCCTCCGTTCACCGTCTTCCTCAACTCCGGCAACCTCCGCGTTCTGCCTCCGCTTGCAAGCTTGTTTCTGACACCGTCCGACCACCCCTAGGCACGCTATGGGTACAGGAAGGTGCGCCATCGCCCCCTCTCTCAATCCCTTCCTCTCATTTGGGCCAAGGAGCCTTCATCGCTGGCGAGAGCTTCGGCGAAGCCGCGGCCTTCTCTGTTTCCTTCTTCCCCTTCCCCCACCTGACTAGCAAGGCCCGCTAGTCAGCCACTCTGTACGCGCGCGAAGTGGTACGAGTGGTGGCGCCCCTGGGCTTTACGCCTTCAACGTCACCCCCAGTTTGTTTCTTTTTATTCAAATTCTTTTGAATTTATAGAACACTTCAAACAGTTATAACTCTTCAACCATAAGTCCAAATGAATTGATTCTTTTTGCATTGTGTTCTTTGATAAGAAATATAGCAGCTCACCAAAGATGAGATTTTTCTGAGCTGTTTAGAATTTCTGGTGATTTTCAGAAGTGTTCTTGATATTTTCTTTTTGTGTTTAAATTTATTTTCAGGGGGTGAGGCTTGTCTTGAGGATCACCAGAAGGCTTGTGAACCTCATCTGCACTAAGGAAAGCCACAAGAACATTTTCATGGTGTCATTTTGATATTTGTGATTTTCTTACTTGAATGAAATGATTAATCCATGCATTTAAATAATTATTTAGTTATTTGTATTCTGTTAAATATTGGTTAGTTGTTATGCTTGATTTATAGAATGAATGAAACTAGTTTAGTGGATAAAGCAAGTTAAGATTTATTTGGTGATGTTAGAAATAATTTTGTTATGCATGGTAGTAATTATTTAAAGCTTTGTTTTTGCCTTCATGAATTGATAAAAATTTGTTAGAAAATATTCTGTTAAATACTTGTTTAATCATATTACTTGTCTTACAGAATGTTTGAACCCAACTTAGTGATAAAGAAATTAGAGTTGTTGATAGTGAAATCTTTTTGTCAAGCATATGAGAAATTTATTGGAGTTACTTTCTTGCGTAAGAAATTAATAAAACTTGTTGCAAAATATCTTGGTTAAGTTGTGAGTCATTTTGAGCAGTAGAGTAATATGAGTTGTTGACATTTATGCTTGGTGTGTATATGGATGACATCGGTCATTTTTATCATTATATGATGCGTGTGTTGTTTTGCATTTCATGGCATGCTATGACACCGGTCATTTTAGTTTAAAGTTGAACCTGAATATAACTCCACTTGAATATACCGTTGACTGAGTCATGGTGCCGCTAAATCGAGTTTCTTTCTAGTGCAACCACATCTGCCTTTGTGGGAAGGCGTTGATTCGGTCCATTGACATGGCCTCGGGTCGGTGCCTCCAACTAGGGAAGGTTATGCCGTGCTTGCCCTGGCCCGGTAAGCAGGCATAATCTTGTGTGCTCGTTGATGAGATTATGGTACCGAGTCCCTGAGTGGGAGTGTTTTGACCACGACGGTGGTCGGGGTGTCTTTTGTAGACACGGGGCCACCCAGGACCAGCCCGTTGGGGATTTGGGTGGGAATGGCCAGGAGAGTGCTGTGGAAATGGAAGGGTTTTGTCGGAATGCCGCTGGTCCACCCAAATGGGAGTGCGAGGCCATGGGTTCCGTGGTGTGGGTACAGTGTGCTACCTCTGCAGAGTGTGTAATCTATCGATAGCCGAGTCCACGGTCATGGACACCTCATAGTAGGTCCCATCATAAGTCAATGTTTAATAAAAATTGCACACTAAGCTATGAACGTTGCATTGTTGATGGATGGCAGAAAGGCCATCGAGGCATTTGGGACCAAATGATGGTCGTGGTTGTGATCACCGTAAGGATCACGAGTTGTTCTTGCTTTAGTGGTGTGTTTGTGATCCAGAGATGATCACAGTTGGTAAGCTGTCCCGAGGGACGTTCGAGCATGATCACAGCATGTTGACATATAGTGTTGCATTATTAATAATTGGTTAAATATCATGATATTGTTTGTCACTATGATTATGCCTGTTGTGAGCTTGCAAGTACATTCAATGTACTGACCTGGCATGTCATGCCAGATTTTAGGAAAGTATCATTGGAGAGTAGCGCTGTTCGAGTCTAGATCGTGTCCACATCAGTGTCCTTGTGATATGGAGCTTTCGCCACGATGTTATTCCGCTGCCACGTAGTTGTTCGGATCGAGGCCCCTTTATCTTTACTAAATAGTGTACATATTGTTCAGCCGCACCGAGTGTGCCGCTTGGCCTCGACAACTGTTGTAATGTAAACTCCGTTCCGCTAGCATCAATAAAGCAGTTGTTTTTCTGTACCAAGATGTTGTGTGTTACCAGAAGACATGGTCTCTGGGCTGGCAATGCATGGTAAACCGGTCGCTCTGAGCCGGGGTGCCACAACGCTTGGTATCAGAGCCGCGCTGACTGTAGGCCATGCTTAACTGCGACGCGTTAACTGGACGTTAGATACGAGTTTAAGTTGAGTGCCGGTAGTAATTTGTGCTGATTGTTGCGTTGCATGCATTCGGTTTATATTTTTTTATGGTAACCTGCTAATGGTTGTGGGTGTAGATGGCTCCGGTGCTGTATCCGTGCCAGTTGCAGCTGATGCCGTACACGTCCCCACACCTCCTTCGCAACGTGTGGCGTCGACTGTACCCTCTCGGAGATGACCCAGTCTATCGTGTGTACCAGGAGTATCTAGCTGATTTAGTGTATGAGTATCACGCAGTGGTCACTCTGCGCACTAGTTCCGATTCCAGCTCTTACACTCGCACTTCTCGGAGCGGTTATGCCTCCACCACTTCTCAGGCTGTCCAGTTTGCTGCATTCGAGGTCCTTGTCGAGCTTCGCTACAACGAGGTCCGAATGCAGAACCACCCAGGTTTCTACTACTACCCATCCCTACACGACAACGGTCATGTCTGTTTCCCTCTCATTGATCCGAAGTCTGATAGTGTTGCTAGCCACCTTGCTCGTTATGTCACTGCTAGCTATCTCATGATCCACGAGCTGGCTCGAGAGCTGACTCATACCCGTACTGCCGCCACTATGTTGGTCACTTGTAGATCCGCCACTACTCCGTCTTCACTGAGATTTACCCCTTATGTCCCAGTCAATTCTAGCTCCCCTATTTCGTTGGTTACTCCCCCTAGTAGGACGGGAGTCTCGGCCGTGAACCCTCTCAGTAGTCTTGCCGAGTGGGTCTCACTTCTCGCTACCCCTGTAGCCCTGATGCTTCATCCTACCCCTGCCCCTGAGGGAGAGCCCTCGAGGCAGCGCCGTCGTGTTACCTTTAACCCGGAGATTTCTGTTAACCACGTCAGTTCGGGATCCGAGACCGCTTCATGGGAGGACACCGCAGCACCAGCAGAGCAGTAGTATCTTTGAGTATTCACAACTATCTGGATGATGTATGGATGTAGTCGTACGAGTCATGATGTTCCGTTGCTTGTATGAGAGTAGTGAACCAGTCATGTTGTTTATTTTTCATGTATGAGTCTATGTATAATTATGTTGAGACTTTATTCGATGTATTTTTTTCGCTCTTCTGCTTTCTTCCGGGATTTGTCGCTGGCTTTTCCCCAATTTTATTCTTGGGTGTTTCTCATCTCGAGTGTGTTGTCTTGGGAAAAAATCACAATAGGATGACGCGGGGAGGCAGCAGTAGCAACGTTCGCGCGGGAACTCCTGTTCATCGTTCCGCACGACAGGCAGGACATTCTCCCTAGCCGTACGTTCAGCCACCACCTCCACCGCCTGATCCTCCCTCCACCGAGCAAATTTTGCGTATGTTTGAAGAGAAAAGGAACAATGATCTGATTGAAATATTGAGAAGTCTTCAAGCCATGGTTGGACAGAATGGAAATCAAAATGGTCATCACTCAAAGTTGTCAAATTTTTAGAGGACCAATCCACCCAGCTTCAGTCAGATTGTTGACCCATTGGATGCAGACAATTGGTTGCGCACAATGGAGAAAAAGCTTGAGATTGCTCATACTGAAGGAAATGATAAAGTTCCCTTTGCCACCCATTATTTTCAGGGCGCAGCTGCCATATGGTGGGAAAATACAAAGGCCATGTGGCCGGCTGATGAGGAAATCACTTGGGAAAAGTTTAAGGATCGATTCCGAAAATATCATATCCCTACTGGAGTTATGAAGACTAAGCAGCGTGAATTTCTCGCACTCATCCAAGGAAATCTGTCCGTGGCGGAATATTTGCAAAAATTCAATCATCTGGCCCGTTACTTTCTTCATGACGTGGCCATTGAAGAAAGAAGAATTGACAGATTTCTTGGAGGTCTAAATCCACAACTCCGGTGTACTCTCAGTATGCTTGATTTCACAGACTTCCAAACTCTTGTGAACAAGGCTTTCATTGTTGAATGGGAGCACAAGCTTATAGCAGATAATAGGCCTGTTAACAATGACAACAAGCGAAAGTTTGAGCCAAAGAAGGATGGGCAACTAGTGCAATAGGCTCGTACCTAGCAACAAACTCAGGTGGAATACAAGCCAAATTGGCACCAGAATGTTAACAAGACCACCACTCAAGTCAAGAATATTGTGGCCAATCCAATACATGAGGAGCGCCATCGCAATAATTCTTGTTTTATTTGCGGGCAGCGCGGACATTATGCCAAGCAGTACCCCAAGAACAACAAGATGAATGCCCTAAGCAGGCCACAAGCCAACTTTATGGAGTCATGGCCAAACCAAGAAAACTTCACCGGGCATGTGCATCATATCTCAGCCGATGAAGCCCAAGAGAAGCCAGAAGTCGTCATTGATATGTTTTCTGTTAATGACATACCTGCCGTAATTTTATTTGACTTTGGGGCTTCCCATTCTTTTATTTCTCGGAGTTTTGCTGCCCAAAACAATTTTCCTTTCACAATTTTGGGCAAAAATATGCTGGTACAAACCCCGGGTTCTATAATCAAGAGCAATCTGGTCTGCCGTGATCTGGAGATCAATATCAACGGGGTCTACTTTCCAACATATTTGATAATCATTGAGTCTGAAAGGTTGGATATTATATTGGGTATGAATTGGTTGACCCGATATCAAGTTTGCATAAACTGCGCAACCCGAGAAGTCACTTTGACCGGTCTGAATGGGAAACTTACCAAGTTCTACAGTCGCAAGAATATACCCAAGCCAGAACTAGTTTGCACCGCTGTGGTTGAATTGGAATTAATACCTGTGGTCAATGAGTACCCTGATGTGTTTCCGGAAGAACTGCCAGGCATCCCACCAGATCGGGAACTAGAGTTTGCCATAGATCTTGTGCCCGGAACCGCACCGTTATACAAGAATTATTATCGGATGCCCTCATCCGAATTAGTGGAGCTAAAGAAACAGCTTGACGAATTACTCCAGAAAGGTTATATTCGTCCTAGCTCTTCACCATGGGGATCACCTACAATTTTTGTGGGCAAAAAGGATGGTAGTCTCCGTATGTGCATAGATTACCGCCAGCTGAATGAGGTCACCATCAAAAATAAATACCCGCTGCCAAGGATTGATGATCTATTTGACCAGCTCAGTGGGGCTAAGGTATTCTCAAAAATCGATTTACGGACCGGCTATCATCAGCTTAAGATTAAAAAGGAAGATATTCCTAAGACCGCATTCACTACTCGGTACGGTCTTTATGAATATACCGTGATGTCCTTTGGTCTCGCCAATGCCCCTGCTTTCTTCATGCATATGATGAACAAAGTATTTATGGAATTCCTCGACAAATTCATGGTAGTCTTCATCGATGACATCCTCATTTACTCCAAAGGTGAAGAAGAGCACAAGGATCACCTCCGAGCAGTACTACAACGGCTCCGCGACCATCAGCTATATGCCAAGTTCAGTAAGTGCAAATTTTGGCTCAAGAAAGTTGGGTCCCTCGGACATGTACTATCCGCCGAAGGCATAGCCATGGATTCGAGCAAAGTAAAGGATGTGCTCGATTGGGTACCACCCACGACCATGACACAGATCCAAAGTTTCCTCAGATTAGCTGGATACTATCGTTGTTGTATTGAAGGGTTTTCCAAAATTGCTAAACCCATGACAGAGCTGCTCAAAAAGGATACGAAGTTTAAGTGGAAAGAGGATTGTGAGAAGAGCTTTAATGAGCTGAAGATACGTCTGACAACCACACCTGTATTGACTCTTCCAAACATTTATCGCAGTTTTGATGTGTACTGCGATGCCTCCAGACAGGGCATTGGTTGCGTGTTGATGCAAGACAGCAAGGTAGTAGCATATGCATCGCGACAACTACGACCCCATGAGGGAAATTATCCTACTCATGATTTGGAATTGGCTGTAGTGGTTCATGCATTAAAAATTTGGAGACACTACCTCATTGGAAAAAGGTGCCAAATTTTTACCAACCACAATACATGTTCACTCAGCCAGATTTAAATCTTTGACAGCGAAGATGGTTAGAGTTGGTCAGGGATTATGACCTTGGAATAAATTACCATCCAGGCAAGGCCAACGTCGTTGCCGATGCGCTCAGTCGAAAGCCCGTCAGCTTAAATGCCATATTGAAATCATTGCCTCCCGAACTTCAAGAGGAGATCGCTCAACTCAACTTGGTCATAGTAGATGCTGGCCTCGCTAATATTTTGGAAGTTACCCCCACACTTGAGATGGAGATCCGCAAGGCCCAGCCAGCTGACGCCAAGCTACAAAGACGTGCCAAGGGCCAGATGGCAAAGCAAGCCCCTAATTTCTCCAAGGACTAATTCGGAACCCTCTGATTCCGTGGACAAATTTGTGTACGCAATCAACCGGACTTGAAGGAGAAAATCCTGTCAGAAGCACATGAATCCTCATATTCCATTCACTCGGGAGGTACGAAAATGTATGAGGACCTTAGACAAATATTCTGGTGGGATGGAATGAAGAAAGACATTGCCTATTTTGTGGCCTGTTGCGACATATGCAACAAAGTGAAGGCAGAGCATCAAAAGCCAGCCGGACTCCTCCAATCGCTGCCAGTTCCATAATGGAAATGGGATGACGTTTGTATGGATTTCATTACAGGATTGCCTAGGACTCAGCGAGGCAATGATGTAATCTGGGTTATAATAGACACCCTAACCAAGGTTGCTGATTTCATTCCGATCAGCACCAGATACAGGGCTAATGAACGTGCACAGCTGTATGTGTCCAGACTAGTCAGTCTGCACGGAGTACCCCGAACTATCACTTCCGACCGAGGTTCTTTGTTTACCTACGCTTTTTGGTCCCATCTCCATCAAGCCCTGGGGACAACACTGAAATATAGTACTGCCTATCACCCTCAGACAGATGGACAGACAGAACGGGTAAATCAAATACTCGAAGATATGTTGCGAGCCTGTGTGCTAGCCAAAGGAGCTAAATGGGAAGATTGCTTGCCATATGCCGAGTTCTCTTATAACAGCAGTTTCCAAACCAGTCTAAAGATGTCACCATATGAAGCTCTGTATGGCCGTAAGTGCCGCACTCCTCTAAATTGGTCTCAGACTGGAGATAGCCGTATCTTCGGAATGGATCTCATGCTGGAAGCTGAGAAACAAGTTAGGGAAATCAGAGACAGACTGCAATTGGCCAAATCTCGACAGAAGAGTTATTATGATGCAAAGCATCGGCAGGTCAGTTTTGAACCCGGAGAACACGTATACCTCTGAGTCACCCCTATGAAAGGAGTCAAGAGATTTTAGACTCGTGGAAAGCTGACACCCAGATTTATTGGTCCATTCCCGATTATGTCTCGAGTGGGTACTGTTGTATATCAACTAGAACTACCCCCTGAATTGGCAGAAGTGCACGATGTGTTTCATGTTTCACAATTGAGACGATGCATATCCCCGCCTGAGAAAAGGACTGCAATGGCTGAGATAGAATTGGCAAAAGATTTAACTTATGAAGAGAGATCGTTCAAAATTTTGGATCAGATGGAAAGGGTCACTCGCAGTAAAGTCAGAAGATTTTACAAGGTTCAATGGGAGCATCACATAGAGTCAGAAGCAACTTGGGAGCAGGAAGAATTCCTTAGGGATCAGTATCTAGAGTGGTTTTCCCAAGCAACCGAATCTCGAGGACGAGATTCATTCTAAGTGGGGGAGGTTTGTGAGAGCCTGGTTTTTGCCCTCTCTTATCTGCTTGAATTTTCATTTGAAAATTTTCTAAAACTTGGAATTTTGAATCTTTTCATATGGACTTAAACACTTGGGCATCTTTGGCCTTCACCCAAGTGCTTCACTTCCCTCCAAAATCATCATCTCACTTATGATACACCCTAAAATAATCTTTGGAATACTTTTCTTAAATGAAAAATATTCATTTTCTCTCAAAAACCTTAAGCCAGATATGTTTGCTTCAAAGCAACACCAATTTTTATGGCTCAGAAAAATCTGAATTAATTCACAAATATTCTGTGGACCCTAGGGCACCTTCCTGAGCAAAAATATCTCATCACTTTTTGGAATATTTTTGCTACAGAAAATCTTTTCTGTTCTGGACAGAAATTGTGGTTTCTACAGCAACTACCATTTTACTTGCTCCATTTCACCTGAACTTTCTTGTGCATCTTTACCTTAGTAACTTATAACTAGCCTCCAAAGCACAGCCTCAATCTCCCAGTCGTTTGACCACAGTAACTGTTCAAAGTTACTGGTCAGAAACTTACCTGGCTTGTAAAATCCTCTCTACTGCATCTAGATCCAAACCAAACCGTGGTAAACTTCAAAACCACCACGAACAACATGCCAGACATGATTTTTGGACGAAGGCTGGCCTGAGGAGAGAGTTTGCGCGGTGACCACGCGTGTCCATGATGCTAGGCATGCGTATCGACGCGCTCTGGGTGCCGCCGAATGCTCTGTTCGCGCGTGCTCGCTTCCCTCGCCTGCCCGAGCGTGCCAAACCACGCCACCATCATCGTCTCGACGTCTTTAACTCCTCCCTGGCGCTCGCCGACGCTGGAGCTCACTGCAGCGAGCACGGGCACGGTCCGGCCAACGCCACAGTGCGCTCTGCACTATGCTCGTCGCCTTCCTCTTGATCCTGTGCTCGTCTCCGTCCGCCCATAGTCGTCGCATGACCTCCGTTGCCTTCTCCCCCTCTCACTGACGCCGCTCGTCGCCAGGCGCCGTGGACAGGTGTCCACCGGCGGAGCCCGAAGCCCCCTCGTCGCTCGCCTATAAATAAGGCCACCCCCAGTCTCCTCGAGCCCCATCCAGCACTCCCACACACTCCACGACTGCGTAGGAAGACGTAGCCCGGCCGGGCAGGCCTCGGGCCGCCGTCCCCGAGCTCGAGCTCGCCGGCGATGCCCTCTGGACGCCGCGGGAGCTCTAGCCCCTCCCAGGACAGGGCAACCCTCTCCAGGGCTTCCGCCTCTCTCTGGTGAGGCCGTCTCGCCCGCTTGGAGCCCCTGGAGTGGCCTCCGTTCGCCGTCTTCCTCAACTCCGACAACCTCCGCGTTCTGCCTCCGCTTGCGAGCTTGTTTCCGATGCCGTCCGACCACCCCTAGCCACGCTACGGGTACGGGCAGGTGCGCCATCGCCCCCTCTCTGAATCCCTCCCTCTCATTTGGGCCAAGGAGCCCTCGTCGCCGGCGAGAGCTCCGGCGAAGCCGCGCCCTTCTCTGTTTCCTTCTCCCCCTTCCCCACCTGACTAGCGGGGCTCGCTAGTCAGCCACTCTATGCGCGCAAAGCGGTACGAGTGGTTGCGCCCCTGGGCTTTACGCCTTCGACGTCACCCCCAGTCTGTTTCTTTTTATTCAAATTCATTTGAATTTACAGAACACTTCAAACAGTTATAACTCTTCAACCATAAGTCCAAATGAATTGATTCTTTTTGCATTGTGTTCTTTCACTACTAGGGAAAAGCCTAGCAGCAGCGCGGGTTTTCGGCCTTTTAGTAGCGCGGGGCCGGTGCTACTAATAAGGCGCTAAAGCTAACGTATAGCAGTAGCGCTGGTCCACCCACGCTACTGCTACACAAGTGTTGCAGCAGCGCGCTTAAAGGAACCTCGCTGCTGCTAATAGCTATAGCGCGCTTCCCCTGCACGCGCTACTGCTACAACTGCACTGTTGCTAACTTTTCTCCACTCGCTACTGCTAATTTTAGTAGTTTTTTGTTTTTTTCGGCATATTTGTTTTGTATTTGAACATGCTTTATAGAAGAATCTTTAGCACATACAAATGTCATCATGATACAGATACAAATGCCTGCGAGACCACAAATGTAATCATAGCATATACATACAAATAGTCTCGTCATAATCATCATCCAACACAAAGTGGTATCTTGTCATCATCTCGAAAATAGCGATACATGCAAGTCTCGAATACTTGCAACTACAATGTCATCCCTCTAAACAAAGGTATACGCGAGAAGAGCTATCACTATGAGTGAGAGCGGAACTATGCAATACATGAGATGGCGGTTACGAGTCCTCTCTCGCGCTAGCGTGAACCTCAAGTAACTAGCTTCTCATTCTTGTCTGCTTTTGATTTATGGCTGGCGTCCGAGAACCCATTCACTTGCGCCTGACACTCATGCCACTCGTTGTACACCCCCGGAACCTTCCCTTTGTACACGACATAGCAGTTCCATCTCGCCATCAAGAAACTAGGTACCTGTTAGAGATGCATGTTCATGAAGAGGATGTACAATCATATATATGCAACAAAATATACTAGAGAACACCGAAAAAGAAAGGGTTAGCAACTAGATGCAACTAGGGATCATGGACATCACAAAGTTGCATCGCTACAAATATTATACAAGTTCAACCGACACATATCATCATCATCGGCATCATTAATCACTAGAAGTTCCATCCTTCCATATCATCGAGGATGGACCCTAGCTTCTTGAACGGCGTGAGGTCTAGACGTTGCATGCCTATGCGAGTTCGGACGTCAGCTCGCAATATAGGGCCATGGTTGAACATCCGCTTCTCATCGACGACTTCTTTCATGATGATCGTCGCAATGTCGCTTTCGATGCGAAAGAAGTCATCTCTAAGTTTATAATCTGCTTCTCCATGAGATTCTAGCCACTTGTGGATATGATCATCATTTCTGCTTCTCATGCGAAGCTTTTGGTGATCCATGTTGAACTGAATCATGAGATGGAGGATGTAGAATCCATCCTTCTTGCTTGGTTTTGGGACTTGGATGCAGGAGAAGTTAGTTTTATGCGCGAAACCCATCTTCTTGTTCCTTTGTTTCCTGATCTGCATGTGGCCACCTCTAAAGCTGAAGCCTTGGAGAGCATCATCTAGAATATTCATTATGTGGGTGTAGTCTTTTTTCTCGTAGTCTCTGGAAGGGTCAAAATACACAGCGTGCGAGACTTGCGGATAAAGAACGATAAGGACGGCGCGCCCGTTGCTACAGGGAAAAGACACCTCAAATTATTCCCCATAGAGAGAGAAGGAATGATTGAAATGTATGAAAGGGTTGTTTGAAACTGACTTACTTTGGATGATAAGGCACGAGGACAATTTCGGCATGACCTTTGCTAAAAAATGGACATATCGAGCGCCTGAAATTCACTGGAACGGAAATGAATCAACATTCCGGCGTAACATAGGCAACTCGGATCATTTACCAAAACATGACATGTCCAAAACATGACATATCCACATATCACATGTCTAGTTCAAATTTGCATATAAATTCAGCAAATTTTGAAACCTATCTAAATTCATAACTAAATAGATAACCTAATTAACATAACTAAAACCTAAGTAAATTAACCCTAGCTAGCAGAGAGAGAGAGGGGGTCGTTTACACAGGGTGCAAGGTGAGGAGGCAGGCCCGACGACGACCAAGGTTGGGAGGGGAGGAAGCAGAGGAGGGAGGCGAGGGCC